>NC_088215.1:7354160-7619160 GCF_036934945.1 Oncorhynchus masou masou | reverse complement strand
CATGTACTGTATTACCTTGTGAAGAAGCTGAGAGAAACTCTATGGCGTAACTTGAATTGACTCTCGGTTTCTGTGCTAGCGTCTTCTTTCTTCATCTATAAAGCACAGCAAGCCCAGACACACAAAGAGACCGGCACGACGCACACTCAGCAATACGCCACTGGAGAGTTGAGCGCTAAGCGCTAACCATTTGAAGAGACTTCAAGTGTGTGTCAAGAAACATAAGTTTGAAACTTCCTCGGCAGAAGAGACTTTCAGAGAAGAAGTCGCTAAACTGCACGGCAGAGCCTTAGTCAGTTCAATTCTTTTCCAAAGCAGGACCGCAAGCAAAGTCTCTTTGAATCAAGGAAGAAGAGTCAGCTAGCTAGCTCCAACACTAACTTCTCACATGGCTCCTCCTAGCTACATTGTCTTTCTAGGTAGCAAAGACAGGGTTCAGGACTGGAGAGTCACCTAAACTAGGTTGCAATGGAACGTTCCAAAGCTCATTTCAGGTGAGATGGGCTGTACTAATGTAGTGGGAAGGGGGGGGTGGGGGGGGGGTTCTTACCTCCTGGATCTGCTGTAGCCTCTCCTCCAGGGAGCTCATGGTGTCCTGCTCCCTCTTCAGTTTCTCCAGTCTGGAGATGAGCTGGGCGGCGAAGGCAGAGGGCTCCACCGGCGTCATCTCCTTCGGCAGCCTGTGTGTCCTCTGTAGGGGCGAGATGGGAGGAAGGACACTTTTGAGTGTGTGTTTGAGTGAGTGTGAGTTAGTTGTCCCTAGTTTGCCCCCCTGATTCTTCCAGTACCCTCTACTCTAACTCTATAGGTCTCATTTGATGCCCTTGCCCCTGGGCTAACCCCTAGCCCGATACACACCCCCCCATGCCCGCTGTCCTTGGCACCGCATGCCCCGTTGGCGGGGTAGCAGTTGGCCTGGCTCCGAGGAGGGCGGCCCCCGCCTGCTCCCTCTGTACTCCGACCAAGCCATCAGCAGAGGCAGCCTCTGAAGTCAGCACACTTCAAAAGGGGCCCTTGTCAAACATCAAACACTCCAACCCTTGGGGTGGGACGGACACGCGGCTTTAAATCTCCCCGAATAAAAAAAAAAAAAGACAGATATCGACAGGAGGAGGAGGCAGAGAAAAAAAGAAGAGAAAAAAAAGAGAGAGAGACAATATTAAAACAAAAAGAGGAAGAAGAAAAAAAGGAGGGGGACTGAGAGATGTACTGGTGGGAGGGAGGGATGGTGGGAGGGAGGGAGTGGTGGGAGGGAGGGAGTGGTGGGAGGGAGGGAGGGAGGGTGGTGGGAGGGAGGGAGTGGTGGGAGGGAGGGAGTGGTGGGAGGGAGGGAGTGGTGGGAGGGAGGGAGGGAGTGGGAGGGAGGGAGGGAGGAGTGGTGGGAGGGAGGGAGTGGTGGGAGGGAGGGAGGGTGGGAGGGAGGGAGGGAGGGGGAGTGGTGGGAGGGGAGGGAGTGGGGGAGGGAGGGAGTGGTGGGAGGGAGGGAGGGAGTGGTGGGAGGGAGGGAGGGAGTGGTGGGAGGGAGGGAGGGGGAGGGGAGGGAGGGAGGGAGGGAGGGAGTGGTGGGGGGAGGGAGGGAGTGGTGGGAGGGAGGGAGGGAGGGAGTGGGAGGGAGGGAGGGAGGGGGGGAGTGGTGGGAGGGAGGGAGGGAGGGGAGGGAGGGAGGGAGGGAGGGAGGGAGGGAGGGTGGGGAGGGAGTGGTGGGAGGGGAGGGAGTGGTGGGAGGGAGGGAGGGAGTGGGAGTGGTGGGAGGGAGGGAGGGAGTGGGAGGGAGGGAGGGAGTGGTGGGAGGGAGGGAGTGGTGGGAGGGAGGGAGGGAGAGGGAGTGGTGGGAGGGAGGGAGTGTGGTGGGGGGAGTGGGTGGTGGGAGGGAGGGAGTGGTGGGAGGGAGGGAGGGAGTGGTGGGAGGGAGGGGGAGGGAGTGGTGGGAGGGAGGGGGGAGGGAGGGAGTGGTGGGAGGGAGGGGGAGGGAGTGGTGGGAGGGGGAGGGAGTGGTGGGAGGGAGGGAGGGAGGGAGGGGGAGGGAGGGGTGGGAGGGTGGTGGGAGGGAGGGAGTGGTGGGAGGAGGGAGTGGTGGGAGGGAGGGAGTGGTGGGAGGGGGGTGAGGGAGGGAGGGAGGGAGGGAGGGAGGGAGTGGGAGGGAGGGAGGGGGGGAGGGAGTGGTGGGGAGGGAGGGAGTGGTGGGGGAGGGAGGGAGGGAGGGAGTGGTGGGAGGGAGGGAGGGAGGGAGGGAGGGAGGGAGGGTGGGGGAGGGAGGGAGTGGTGGGAGGGAGGGAGGGAGTGGTGGGAGGGAGGGAGTGGTGGGAGGGAGGGAGGGAGTGGTGGGAGGGAGGGAGGGTGGGGGAGGGAGGGAGTGGTGGGAGGGGAGGGAGGGAGGGTGGTGGGAGGGAGGGAGTGGTGGGAGGGAGGGAGGGAGTGGTGGGAGGGAGGGAGGGGAGTGGTGGGAGGGAGGGAGGGAGTGGTGGGAGGGAGGGAGGGAGTGGTGGGAGGGAGGGAGTGGTGGGAGGGAGGGAGGGAGTGGTGGGAGGGAGGGAGGGAGTGGTGGGAGGGAGGGAGGGAGTGGTGGGAGGGAGGGGAGTGGTGGGAGGGAGGGAGTGGTGGGAGGGAGGGAGGGAGTGGTGGGAGGGAGGGAGGGAGGGAGGGAGTGGTGGGAGGGAGGGAGGGAGGGAGTGGTGGGAGGGAGGGAGGGGGGAGGGTGGGAGGGAGGGAGTGGTGGGAGGGGGAGGGAGGGGTGGGAGGGAGGGAGTGGGAGGGGGAGGGAGGGAGTGGGAGGGGGGAGGGAGGGAGGGAGAGTGGTGGGAGGGGTGGGAGGGAGGGAGTGGTGGGGGAGGGGAGGGAGGGAGGGAGGGAGTGGTGGGAGGGAGTGGTGGGAGGGAGGGAGTGAGTGGTGGGAGGGAGTGGTGGGAGGGAGGGAGGGAGTGGTGGGAGGGAGGGAGTGGTGGGAGGGAGGATAGAAAAGTCAAATACCGGGGAGATCTGAGGGGGAAGTGGTCATTTATTTCCTGACTGCACGCAGGGCACCTCTGAGATACTGTCGACGCATTATCCTATTTTTCTCTAACTATATGTGCCGGCTTCTCTCATCTTCCGTTCTGTATTATTATGTGGCGCACTGGCTTTCTTGATTTGACTCTCTCTTTTTTTGTTGTTGTTGTTCCTCTCATCTCTTTGTAGAGACGATGAAGGGAAGACAGAAGAAAGGAGCGAGAGCCCACCCCCCCCCCCCGCCTGGGGCTGGTGCATCTTGGGAGCCCGAGCCATCTCCAAATCAGGAGGGAGACATTAAAAGGAGAGCAAGTGGGGAAGGGAGGGAGCGAGGAGAGGAGAGCAGACAACAAGGGCCCCTTCTACTTGGCTACAACCCTCCCTACACAACACAACACACCCACACACACACAAAGCCTTCCCTACGCACCAAGACGGTACACAAACACATTGTGAAGGGAAGAGGACAAAACTATTTGCATTGGCTGTTTTCAGACACGGGTGCCCCAGCACTGAGTGTCAATCTAACCACTCCAAAGCCCTGGAGCTGTGCCGTGAAGTACCAAGCATTTAGAGACCCCTGCTTGCACATGACACTACAGGCAGTGGGGGTGGTGAGAGCCATATGGGTTGGGGGGTAGGGGGGCTACTGTCAGAAAATGGGAGTGTGTGTGTGTGTGTGTGTGTGGGGAGGGCTCTGTTGGAGGTTGTCAATAAAAGAGGCCAGGCAACCTGGGTCCCATTCATTCATCGCCATGATCAAAGCACAGGGCTGAGTAGTAAGCTGGCTGATTTAGGGAGCATCACAAGGCTCGGTTCTGTGACCCCTGACCTCTAATGATAATCATCCTCAATATCACCACCACCACCATCATTATCATTATTATCAATGATTTTTTTGTATTTTAATGTTTGTTTTTTTACATTATGCATTTACAACATTCTTGACTAAGTTACGGCGGTGAAAAACGAGGAAGTAAAGCAACAGGGTTCTATATATGACAGCTATAAAAATGTCAGCTGTTGGATGGGAGGAAGGGAGGGGTTGAGCAGGAGAGAAAATAAGTGATACCCAAATTCCCCCTTTCACTTACCCCGACTTTTTATAGGAAAATTAGCAGGTGGAGAAAGAGAAAGAATATAGTATTCTATCACAACATCATAAAAAGGAGAAGAAGAAAACACAGTTCCCACCGGGGAGAAAGGCAACCGGTTGTAAACGGGGATTGAGAAAAGTTTGTGGAGTTTTAAAGATATAAAGACACTGGGTATAAAGACAGCAGACATCAAAAAACAGGAAGTAAACAGGAAGCTGGACTCACGGGAAAGTGGGGCAGCGAGACCAGGCCGTTGATCTTGATGCTGCGGTGCATCTCCCGTTGGAGCTGCTTCTTGGTGCCCAGCTTGTATGGAGGGATCCCATCTCTGCCAGGAGGGACACAGGTAGGAAACGGGGTCAATAACACAGTCGCATGTCACTCAAAATGTCCCCTGCATATCCATCTCCATATAAGCATTTCAATTTCCTTTCTCTTTGCTTAGAACCAAGTAATACCCACACTGTATTAGCGGCGTGAAAGACATTAGCCTAGCGATGTGGACCAGAACCCTGAGGGGAGGCTGGTCATCACTGAAGTGAACAACACAGCACCATACTGACTGCCACCCCCCCTTTCCCCCAGGGTGAGCACATCACAGCCCAAATCAAAGACCAGAGGAGCCCTTGAAGGGCCTTGAAGCCAAGGCAACAAAAACACACCGGGACAATGGAGGGGGGGGGGGATATGCTAAAAATCCCGGCGCTGGGGTTGAAAAGTGTCCCACTGATAAGTTCCCATCAGTCCTTGTCAACGTTGGAAGGGCCTGATCAAAATGGCAGCCGGGACTACCTTGAGAACGCTGGCTAAGAGGAGAAGTCTAGAACGCTGCTACTCGAGGGGCTGGCGATCTTGCTTTAAAGCAGTGTAAGACATGCAGGTTTGACATAAAGACAAAAATGGCCATAATGTAGCTGGAAAAAAGTGCCTCGGGACAGTTCATCCTTTAGGCAGTGGCAAGGGGGAAGAAAAATCTGTGTTTTCTCTCTCGCCCTCCAATGTGTGCTTTTCCAGTCCGCTGCCATTTAAGCCTGGCCAATTATCTTGGCCTTTTTGGTTGCTCAGAAGTGTCTGACCTAGCCCAAATGCTCGTTTTTCCGCTGCCTCTTTGAAATCTCACACTCATGCACATATGCACCCGCTGCCATCTTCATTTGGCAAGTATTCCGCCAGCAAGCCTCTGATCTCGGCAACATCAAAAGGCTGGTTTGTAAGATAAGGTAATGTTTGAAGTTAGCGCAGCAGCATTCCCTAGCGTCCAAGTAAATCCATAAATAAGATATAAGCAAAAAGAGAGAGAATCCCCCCCCCTCTTGTTCTTTATCAGGAAATGAGATTCAAATTTGCAGTGTGCCTTACAACAAACTATAAAAGGACACACTAATCAAATTGTTCCCCCCAATGAGGAGGAAGAAGCTGTGGTTTTTATTACAAATCGGTGAGGGGTAGAGAGAGAGAGAGAGAGAGAGCGAGAGTGAGCAGGCGGACATGAGATTGTCAAAGGCTCAAAGAACTCTGTGCAGGGCAGGCCATTGCGAGGCGCTACACTTTGTAACGTAAGATGTTTTAATAATTAACCTGAAGACGTTTGCAGGAAAAAGACGTGACTGAATTCAAGTGGGATCTATTTTTTTCCCCAATGAATACATCATTTGGTCAAATGACTCTGGGTTTGTATGCCTCGGGGTTCTACTTACACTGGCGTTACCAGATGGAGCCTAGATAGCACTGCTAATAATGCACATTGACGAGCGGCGCACTTCTTACAAGTATCAAAACCGATACTCGCCCACAACGAAACAACGTACCAAACAAACACCCAACTCCTTACAAAAACACCTCTCTCTCCCTCTCTCCTTGTTGCGTTTTTAATCAACCCCAGCTCCCGTCACCAGCGAGCCAGCCCTACGCGATGGCCGAGGAAATTTGTGACGGTTGCGGTGGCGATGCACGGGCAAAGAAGAAGAAAACAGACCGTGCACTCTTTCACGGGCCCTTACTTTATGGGGATCTCCTATTCAGTTGTGCAAGTCATTCTCAAAGCAGACAGCCACCCCTCTTATCCCCCTAAGCTCCCCTCGGCTAACAATAGGCTGAAAGCGATTCGGTTAAGCCTTTTATCCTCCGTGCACTTTATTTTCTCACTCCCTTGCAACGCCAAACCCTTACCGTTCCCCTGCTATTGGCTCCGGGTGCAGGAGGAGAGGGACGGAGAGAGGGGAGTGGAAGGAAATAGGGCGACGGTTGGGCTTGGAGGAAGGTTGGGGAGAGAGGGTGGGGGATGGGGGTGGATTTTTGGGGGTGTCCTAATCTGGGCAGTGGGAGTCCCTCCTGACCCTATCCTGGGGTTCAGGAATGAGTAACTTCCATGAAAGCCTCGCTGACACATGATCGCAGCGGCGCTGCAGGAGAGAGAGAGAGAGAGAGAGAGAGACAGAGAGAGAGACAGAGAGAGAGAGACAGAGAGAGAGACAGAGAGAGAGAGACAGAGAGAGAGAGAGAGAGAGAGAGAGAGAGAGACAGAGACAGAGAGAGAGACAGAGAGAGAGAGACAGAGAGAGAGAGAGAGAGAGAGAGAGAGAGAAAGAGGGCCAGTAGCAGAGCAGGAAGCCGTGCCACCATGTGAGTAAGCTCCCTTTCATTTGCTGCCAAAATGTTTCAATGAGTTTGTCTTAAGGTCCAAATGGCTATTTCCCCTCACTCTCTCTTTCCCTTCTTTAAAAAAAAACAAGGTTGTTGTGGCAGAATGGTGGGTGGGATGGATACATTTCTACTTTGAGGAAAATTGAGGCAACACTCCACCCCCCCCCCCACCCCCATCAAGAAGTTCTGCCTGTAACAGAATAGACATCAAAAGATTTTTCAACATAATGACTTTCACAGACACAACACCCCCCCCCCCCTTCCCCCGAGGCCTAGAGGCGCTTTATACATTAATAGAATTACCTGAACTCAATCTGAAAAAAAATCATTCAAACCTAAACATCCCATTCCGTTTCACAACACAAGCGCCTGCTTCCCCGATAAACTTAATATGTAGCCCAATTGTTTCCCGCATATACGTATCCGTGAAGGGTATTCAATGAATGGCTAAATCATCCAAATAGATAGACGTTCAGACATGCTTCCGAAAGGCAGGCCTGGAGACACCTTTTGAATGTGAAATGATTTTCAGAATGGACATGGAGTTTGACATGGAATTGACCCCCGACCCAGGTCAAACGGTGAGAAACGCCAGAGAGAAAACCCCGGAAGGGAATGCTGAGAGAACACTTACACACTACTGTCGGTCATGGACATGGAGTCGTCCGTCATGGCGTCGCTGGAGATCTCGCTGTCGTTGGCACTGGTGGCGGGGGCGAACACATAGCCCGAGTTGACAAAGTAGGGACTGGCCGCGTCTCCGCGTCTGTGTGACCTGCTCAAAACACAACAGCAACTGTCCTTGAGCCCTTGACACAGTCCTTTTCACACGACATATTCCAGCATTTCTTTACGGAAACCCTCAAACCAAAGCGTCGGTGCCATGCAGACACTTACATTGGTGAACCTGTATTAGCTGTGTAAATGGAGTTTGTGTGTTGACTTGTGTACATGTTTTAGCAAGAGTCTTTGCTTTGGAGCTAGAGGAAAAGTTTGAAGTTTGTTTTGAAGTGTTTAGAGTCCGAGTTCCAACAGATTTGAATAATTAGAGTCACTTTCGCAAGACTTTGGGGCCTCAGGAATGTGACAACCGTCTCTGAGGAGCTGTTTTTCTCTTCCTTTAAAAAAAAAAATTCTCTCTCCCTTTCATGTCCCCTCCCCCATCATGCAGGCAGGGGGGTGAGTGAAGTGAGCAGCTCAGCTGTATGTGAATGGACAACAGAGCCACTTCCCCTCGCTCTCCTACTATCTCTCTACCCTTTTGTTTGGGCAAGGCCCCTACTCCCGCACTTTTCCACTCTCTGAAGCAGTGTACTCTTTTCTTAGAGTGTTTTTCCCCCTCCCTCCCTTCCTCCCTCTCATGTCTTCTCTCTTTAAATCCAGGCCCCTCTGTATACCCCCTCCTTCTTCTCCTACAACCGAACCCCCCTCCCATCCTTCTAAAGTCTCTCTCTCTCCCCCTCTCTCTCTTTCTACTCTCTCCTGCTGTGTTGCATTCCTGTTCCACTAGTGAAGGGGGTGGACCGGGAGGAAGGAGGGAAGAACTTGAGCTTGAGGGGGAGAGAGTGCGCAAAATAAAGAGAGAGAGAGAGAGAGAGAGAGAGAGAGAGAGAGGGAGGGAAGGGGGAAGGAGGGCCTCTTTCTTTATGAGAATGCCTACTGCCCAGGAGGATGACTAAAGCCGTAGGCCCCAGCTCAAGCCTGACCTTTGGAGGTTCGCGCAAAGAGTCAGGTATTTAGCGCAGCTGGGCTCTCGGTTCCCCTCCCCTCTTTTGCCTTTCTTTCATGATTCCCCCGCTTCTGTCTCCCTCCAAAGCACATGCTTAGGCTCTGCCAGAGGGATTCCTCTAAAAGACGAGATAAACGCAGTGGGTAGAAAGGACGAGGAAAAGACACCACAAGCTAAAGGGAGAACGGGGGATGGACATTGCGCCCGGCTGTGTTTTTTCACGCTATTTTCGGAGGAGAGTGGCTATGTTTCTGAAAAGGGGGGGGGGGGATTGAATCTGAGTGCAGTAGCAAAATTAGTTCCACATGTTTCAGATGGAAATGTGTTGACCTAAACAGTTGGTGAGGGGCAGGGGAAAGAAGAGATGAGAGGGGAAAGGTGGGGAAGAGAGGAGAGGGAAGGGTGGGGGCTATCCCTTTTCTTCAGCGAAACACAAGAATGTGCGGATCACACCAGGAAGCTGAGGAGGTGCCCTCATGTCAACAACCCCAGAGCCCCCCTATCAGTTCCCAACTCAACATGGCCCCCGTCTGAACATCAGATCTGCCACAGCAACACTTGTCCCCAAGCCTGATAGCTAGCTGTGGCGTGTAGAGGTACCATGCCACAGGAGCTAATAGTCCAGACGGTCAACCCATAACCCACTGCAAAACTCTGGTCAAATTACCTGGCACACCATTTTAGCACGAAAGTTGAATATGAATTAAAGAGGAAAATGCGAGTCACTTAAAACTCGTCGTGAAACTATCATACACTTTTCTCCTCCTCTCAACAAACATTTCTCCATCTCTTGCTTCACAGCATTGCTGGTTCGTTTAAGAGGACAAATGTGTTTCCTTGAAAACGTGTCCCCTTTTTCAAAATCACTTTTTGTTCTCTCCTCTCCTATGGACACCGAAAGGAACAGGACCCCCTCTAACCACTCTGTGATAATTGTGTCCAGATGTTGTTTTTATTGTATGGACAAACTAGGAGAACAGTTCAGAGAGAGAGAAAAAAAACACGTTGGTATGGCTCTCTTTGATGCACACTCATGCATACAAATCCACACTCTCACAATGTTCCTGACTTGAAGAGTTTGCAGCTGTTGGACAATATGTGGGACGAGATCTTAAAAGAAACTAACCCAAAAATGCTTTACAGAAACAATGTCTTTGATCTCGGGACCAAAGAGGCCAATATCTCTTCTGGGCATTACTCACTCACTCTCTTGCTCTCTCTGTGTGTGTGTGTGTGTGTGTGTGTGTGTGTGTGTGTGTGTGTGTGTGTGTGTCTGTGTTACATTCTAGTCTGTAATAATAGGGCTACTTAATAATAGGCTGAACAAAAATGTAGAAATATTGCATAACTTCACAATGGAATCACTAGTTTCATGTACTAGCTGCAGCAGCCAGCCAGGCAGGCTTAGTGTCTGAATTCATGCCTCTACTGGAGGAGAAATTTCAAAGCACAGGAAACTTGAGCAAGCCAACAAAGGGCTGACTGCAATACACCATTTACTTGACAGGAAAGACCAGATCCATTGATGTTTTGCACCCCCTGACTAACAGCAGGGCAGAGAGGAGAAACAGACATGTTTCAAACTTCCATATTTTGTTTTCTGTCCATTAAGCATCTTTTATCTCATAATGGAATTTGAGGGGGGAAAAAAACGTTGGGCAACAACTAGTTCAAATGCATATCTGCTCTTTACAACACGTTAGTAACTGAATTATATGCAGTTATATGCAGACAACACGCCCAATAACTCATTAATCCACTAACACTATACACGTGTAAGTAACCTTAGGATCTCTATGGATCTCTATTCGACATAAGCATGTTGATAAACAGTCATAATAAAAACGAACAATTAAATTACTCGATAGACAGTCAACATAATCAATTCAATGAAGGCATTTTCTTACCTGTTCCCATTCTCCAGCACTTCCGCCGCAGTCCGAATGGAAGCAGTGGCCCGCAGCGCATTGGCAGATAGTCCAACCACAGAGGCTAACGTTTTCGCCTTCAAGTCACATCTCCACTCCTCTTCCTCAATGAGAGGTGGCAGAAATCCGCACATCAACTTGAGACTCCCGAGACCGCTATGGTTGGCATAAGCCGTGTTCTCGCACCCCGTGTGCACATATTCAAGGTATATGTCGGAAGTTAAAAACATCTGGTACGCATTCTCCTCCATGGTTGACTGAATTTCCGTTTGTGCCTGGTCAAACATCGCAGAGTCTATCTGTTGCTTCTTAATACTATCCCTTATGTAGGTTTTAGTGGCAGGTTTCAACTGCTTGGCAACAATGCTGTTGTTTTCAATGTACCGCTTGAAAATAGCTTTGGCAACTCGCAGCGTTTTGGTATCATTGAGGTCCATTTGCCTAAAACCGTTGCAGGCGAACCAAAAGTCCAAAGTGTCCACGCATTTCTCCCGCTCCAGAAAGGTCCTGAACAGGTGAGCACCGTCTTGGTCACCAAGGAGAAAATGCAACGACTTGGTCCACCGGGCGAGGGGTGAATCCGGCGACGCGCTACCCTCAGGTTCCCCGAGTCCATCCTCGTTCCTCCTCGGCGTGGAGCAGGGAGACGCGACGGTGACAGCTTTAGCCTTATTTTGGGCTCTCATTTTGGCATGTTTGCTGGGAGTATGGCATGACGCCTCTCCCTCCTCCCCCGGCACCGGAGGACGGGGAGCATCTTCTCGGAAGCTACTGCTGATATGGTCTGTAAGCGCTCTGCTCATGGCTCCAGCTCCGGTTGCCGTGTGTACCGTTGTGCCCGCTATGAGCTCCACTGTAATCCTCCTCACTCTCTTAAATCCGCGGGGGAGCTTCTCTGCTCCTTTTCACTCTGAAACAGAAAGTGTTGATCTAATCAAAGCCAGATCCAGCTAACTTCAAAGGGAGACATGAAGTAAACAGTCCCTTTCAGATCCCCGCCGGTTTGCAAAGAAAGAAAAATGAAAGGTTTAGTCTCATCAATCTATTTATAATCTAAATGGGGGTTTAGCAACCTATATTTACAGTCTGCATCGATTTGTCACGACGTCAAATTGACCGTTGACAACAACAATCGTTTCACATCGCCAACACTCCTCACCAAGTACGCACCAGAAATATATTTTACGCATATCAAAACGATCACCTGAAACCGCTTTCATTTCAAATGAATTATCAGTCTAAATGTGCTTCCGATACTGTTACCTGCATTATGCATAAGGATTGCGTTCCCACGAACCACTTGTCCTCATACATCCAGTGTTGCACATCACACAGCCAGCCATCCAAGACAGTGAAAACACATCCTAAGCGCCACAATGGCCTAAGTTTCCTATAACGATGAGGGTAAGAGCCCCCCGTACAATGACCACGATCAACAGTAGCTCATAATTCCTGAAATCATTTGCAGCTAGCCTACTAAATGTCAGCTGACATGTAGGCTACAACACATAATCGCCGCAGCGAGCACTAGGCAACGTGTCTGAACAACGCGACATGATTACCCTGCACAATAAAATATTACTAGGCGACTAGACAAGAGACATACTTATTCGTTTTTTGTATTAAGTACTTTACGTCATTTTCAAGTAGAACTGTCAATATTGTGCCAAATTTGCCATAAACCCACGCTACACTAAACTATTTTGCGCAATAAAAACAACGTTACATTGTAACATCTCTACTAGCGCTTAGTCTGTTTGCAGGATTTGCATAAACAACCAATGTGTCCCAACTACTCAGAAATGAACATCGTGCTATACGAAAAGAAAACTGCTCGCTACATCACATACCATTGTAAAAACGAAACCCGAGTCCAGCAGAAAGTGAAGAAAAAGCTATTCCCATTTGCTTTTGCTCCGTCCTCTTTAGTGGGATATATACATCCAACAAAAAGTTCGATGGAAACGGTGGTAATCCGACGGTGGACTAGATTTACTTCGCCACATGTGTCCTTGATGCAATAGGAATAGTCTAATGTACCCTGTCCCATTCAACAACTGACCCCAAAGTACGCAGGCACTGCTTCTATGTAGATCAGAGAGGGGGTGGGGGGGGGGTCGACATTTCGAGGAGGCGGGAGAAGGGGGGGGGGCTTGCCGAATTTACATCCCACTTTTCCCCTTCTTTCAGACTACGGTCAACTACATCAACCAATATTAGTCTTCTACAGCCGTCACAATCACGAAAGCATTGATCCCCGGTCTCAGAGTGGCCTTACATAGCCATTCTACGGTATTTTCTCGCCCACAAACAGCAAGTGTAGCATACATTTCTCAACTTCAAAGCATTGCAGCAACACATCAAAGCGACCAAGAGAGAGGGGGCCCTTGGTTAAGGTTGCAGAACAGCATTGTTGCAACTTACCATCGATGCACACGAGTCCTTTCCCGTCTGCTCAGAAATGGTTCACACAGAAACAAAGTAACAACCCCAGAAAGTATTACAATAACGCAATCAGATTGCTGGTGTTCGTCTACTCCGCTCTGATTTTTATCTAAGAAAGAAGATGAACATAAAATGCAACCCTGAAATGAAAGCTCGTTTCCCCTTCCCCAGGTACTGTTCAAGCAGTCATAGCAAGCAGCGGATCTCCTCTAGGCTATTTCAAAACGAACCGGCTGACGGTTTAACAGTGGACATCAAAGTAAAGAACCGCCGGCCTGGTCCCGGAAGATACATAAAAAAACATCTAAACATCTTTCCGATAACAAAAAAAACAACAACATAGAAGCAAATCAAATTCACTGAATTACATCGCCAGACGCTTGAGTCAATATATAGATCCCAAAACACACGATTGAATAATAGTCGGTGGTATTTAGAAAGCTGTCAGTAGGTTTTCTGGAACGACAAAGTTGTGAGGTTGTAAGGACCTTATCAAAGACTGGCAATCTCGAACCAACTCCCGGAGGCTTTGGAACGTCTGAAGTAAGTGATCTACCGCCCCAATAGCATTATCCCTGCACTCCTTCTGTTGCTACATACACTTTAAAAAGAGACATACCTCCTTTCCGAAATATTTGCTATTTTAACCTCCTGGTTTCTGCACGGTAGACAATAATGCAAAATGCATGTAAATTCCTGTAAACCGTAAACAAAGTTGCCTGCATTTTACTTGGATTTCTCAAAAGCAAATATTATTTTTTTTTGCCATTAAAATGCCAAAGGAATATAATATAATATATCATATTATATCAAATAATAATCATAATATATCAAATAATCACAAGGCAGTTGTCGAGCAATATATTTCAATATTTTCATTGAGACACTGTGATGATACTGACAAATAATTCAACATATTGTTGTTGTATTAGCCTATCTATTCAGGAACCAGCATAAAATACATGTAAATTCCCACACACGGAGAATCCATAGCCTACTATGACATTAGCTGAAATTGGCTATGGAAGACAGACACGACATGTTTCCTGGGCTTTTAATTTAGATGACTTTCACTAATGTCAATGTGAAGGCATCTTAAAGGAAGGGTTAGACAGTGATCCTATCCCATGGTACTTCAAAGACTATATTGTCCCTTTGATGTTGAAGGAAAAAATATAATTATACAAGAGAATTCAGCCACACAACACTTGAATCATGGCGCAGGAGAGGAGAGAACTAACATACTATTACTCAAATAGAACTCGTCCATTGACGCTCATTAGCCTGTACAATCATGCATTCTACAGGTTATAGGTTCTATAGTACACCTAATTTGCATACGTTGGGAAGGCTGGCCATGTCAGGCTCCAATATAAATATCTATAACCCCTACTTCTCCCATCACAATCACATCTCAACTTAGTCCAGTCACTCCTATACAGAGGAATGTATAGGCCTTCTCAAATGTATTTAGTTCCATTCCCCACACAGATGCTTGAGGCTAAAGCACTGTAGATGAGGGTCACTTTGTCTATGTTGAGTCAGGATGTAATGCCCAAGCATTTCCATAGCAATTTGTCCTCTGCAGCAGAATTTAATTTTGCATGTGGACATTTTGAATTGAAGCGCTTACCTTTTGGGCTACAGTCTGCCCCCCCCCCCATACTATTTTCCACCGTTGATCCTAATATCTGTGCAAGTTTAGTAGCAAAGTCAGTACAGCCACTGTGTTAATAAAGGAGCTGTACGGAACTGTAGCCTCTAGGGGTGCTCCTGAGCCAATCAGGGTCCTCTAAATGGGTTCCCTAAATGAATACAATTACAGAAATACCGTCCAGAAATGACCAGATAGTGTTTTGCCTATCATATTTCCTCAAACACAACAACAGCCACATTGCTTGGTCTGGATGAATGTCATAGGAGGTCATCTACTGCCACTGTTTATGCGAGAGAGCTCTGTAAAACAAACAACCCAGGCCCAAAACACACAATGGTTTCCATCACTTCTAAATGGGATGTGCCTACAGTCTTGTCTGGGCGATGGAACGCAAAATTAGGTCGTTGGCAGACACTGTGAAGTAAAAAGCACCAACTCAGTGATCTGTGAGTCTAAATTGAAGTCAATGTGATATTTGAAATATGTAAGCCGCATCGTTATCGGCTTCCCCAGCGGAAGTAATGAAAGGAGGATTGAGATAGAGAAGGTTTTTCTGAATAGGAGTATATTCTTTAAGTGGGATACTTGACTTGTAGGATAAGATGCTTAACTTCAGTCAAATTAAATTATATACCATGCCTCTCTGAATAAAGATTGCCCGTGGAATGTTCTGCTGACATGGAGAAATTGTCCCAAGTTGCATGTAATGAATTTGATGATTGACTGTGTTCCTACTGCATGTACATATAAAGATGAGCAAAAAAAAGACTATAAAATAAATAATTCCAATACGGAGCTAAATTGTATGCTACTGTACATTTTCTGGGGAAAGTATATTGTTTTGTACTTATACAATTGCACAGATAAAGAGATTTTGCAAAGTTCATGATGCCATTGACCTTAACAAGGGCCCCACCACCATATTCTACAGTAGGTATGAGGCCACACATACCAGTGGGTCTGGCTTCGAAAAACGGAAGCAAATGCTGATACTGTACCTTATGCCTACTGTAAAATATGGTGGTGGATCTTTGATATTATGGGACTATTTGGCTTCCACTGGTCTTGGTGCTCTTGTTAAGTTCAACAGCATCATGAACTTTACCAAGTACCAGGACATTTAGCACATCACACAAAACCCACAAAGAAATGGTTAATTGACCACAATATCAACATTTTGGGTATGATGCTACAAGCTTGGCACACCTGTATTTGGGGAGTTACTCCCATTTTTTCTGCAGATCCTATCAAGCTCTGTCAAGTTGGATGGGGAGCATGCTGCACAGCTATTTTCAGGTCTCTCCAAAGATGTTCGATCGGGTTCAAGTCCGGGCTCTGGCTGGGCTACTCAGGGACATTCAGAGACTTGTCCCGAAGCCACTCCTGCATTGTCTTGGCTGTGTGCTTAGGGTCGTTGTCCTGCTGGGAGGTGAACCTTCACACCAGTCTGTGGTCCTGAGCGCTCTGGAGCAGGTTTTCATTAGGGGTCTCTTTACTTTGCTCCGTTCATCTTTCCCTCGATCCTGACTAGTCTCCCAATCCCTGCTGCTGAAAAACATCCCCACAGCATGATGCTGCCACCACCATGCTTCACTGTAGGGATGGTGCCAGGTTTCCTCCAGATGTGACGCTTGGCATTCAGGCCAAAGAGTTCAATCTTGGTTTCATCAGACCAGAGAATTTTGTTTCTCATGGTCTGGGAGTCCTTTATGTGCCTTTTGGCAAACTGCAAGTGGGCTTTCATGTGCCTTTTACTGAAGAGTGGCTTCCGTCTGGCCACTCTACCACAAAGGCCTGATTAGTGGAGTGCTGCAGAGATGGTTGTCCTTCTGGAAGGTTCTCCCATCTCCACAGCGGAACTCTGAAGCTCTGACAGAGTGACTATCGGGCTCTTGGTCACCTCCCTGACCAAGGCCCTTCTCCCTTGACTGCTCAGTTTGTTTTGGCGACCAGCTCTAGGATGAGTCTTGGTGGTTCCAAACTTGTTCCATTTAAGAATGATGGAGGCCACTGTTCTTGGGGACCTTCAATGCTGCAGACATTTTTTTTTTGACCCTTTCCCAGATCTGTGCCTTGACACAATCCTGTCAACTGTGGGAGCTTATATAGACAGGTGTGTGCCTTTCCAAATGATGTCCAATTGAATTAACCACAGGTGGACTTCAATCAAGTTGTAGAAACATCTCAAGGATGATCAATGGAAACAGGATGAATCTGAGCTCAATTTCGAGTCTTATAGCAAAGGGTCTGAATACTTATGTAAATAAGGTATTTCTGTTTTTTAAAATTTGAATACCTTTGTAAAAATGTCTAAAAAGCAGTTTTCGATTTGTCATTATGGGGTATTGTGTGTAGATTGAGGAGGGAAAATAATAATTTCATCAATTTTAGAATAAGGCTGTTACTTAACAAAGTGTGGAAAAAGTCAAGGGGTCTGAATTCTTTCCGAATGTACTGTGTCTTTTTTTAGATCTATTTCTCTACGTAATTGTATTAGTATATAATAATATGATTTTCCCATTGTTTTTTGCATACAATATCAAATCAAATGTTGTTGGTCACATACATATACTTAGCAGATGTTATTATAGATGTTATTATGTCAGTATTTCTATTCTTTATTTTATCATCTTCATGAAGGGTGCCAATAATGTTGGACCTGACTGTAGTTGGCACTACAGACAGAACTTGCTAGAACTGAAAAACCAAGATGCTCAAGCACATTTTGCGAGTATCATTCTTTAGTCTGTTTCTTCTCTCAATACTTCTCAATGGGGGCATTGTTTAAAAAAAATATCAATTTATTAACTTAAGCATGTGTGAACCAAAATATTGGAATGATTGAACAGAAATAGGACTCGACATACTGCATTGTAGGACCATGTGACCGCACCAGTTGACTACTCAGTGCCCACAGCCCCACACTACTATCTAGCTGTGGCAGCCAAGGAGGGTGCTGTGAAAGGGGCAGTGGCCCTTTTTTTAACGTTGACCCTACCCTGACCCCTTTGTAGGGGCCCTAACCATTTCACAGGAAGACCCCAATGCTTTAAAAGCACAATACAGGATGAGACCACCATCGTCTTGCTATTAAGCCCCAATAAAACGGGGTGACCCAGGGGCTAATTGAGGCCCTGTGCTACGGTGTCAAATTAAAAGCAACTGCTGCACCACCACAGACTGGAAATAATGCCTCTAATTAGGTGTTGAATTGAACAACATAAGGAAAGTTCTTCACCGGTGTAAGTACAGGTGGTACGCAAAATAGGAAATTAGTATTTAGGCCTATAGAAAGAGCTCATACTGTCTGCATGGAAAACAGTAGCTAACAACCAACAGAGGTTTACTAGCACTGGTGAAAGTACTTAACTAAGAGGTTAAGTAAAAAATACTTTAAAGTACTACTTAAGTAGTTGAGTATCTGTACTTTACTTTACTATTCATATTTTTGACAACTTTTACTCCATTTTCTCGGACACCCAAAAGTACTCGTTACATTTTCAATGATTAGCAGGACAGGAAAATGGTCCAATTCACACACTTATCAAGAGAACATCCCTGGTCATCCCTACTGCCTCTGATCTGGCAGACTAAACACTCATGTTTATTTGTAAATTATGTCTGAGTGTTGGAGTGTGCCTCTGGCTATCCATAAATAAATCAAAACAAGAGAATTGTGCCGTCTGGTTGGCTTAATATTAGGAATAAGAAATTATTTACACTTTTACTTGTACTTTTGATAGTTAAGTATATAGTTAAGTACATTTAAAACCAAATACTTTTAGACTTTTACTCAAGTAGTATTTTACTGGGTGACTCACTTTTACATGAGTCATTTTCGGGAAAGGTATCTTTACTCTGAATCAAATATGACAATTGAACATTCTTTCCACCACTGTTTACTATTCAGGCATACTCTCAGGTTACAAGTGGTACAAGTCAAGCTGTAGACTATATGTTTCTTCGAGCTGCAATAAAATGTGAAAACTTCTTGCCCTGTGTTAACCGACATTGCATGTTCATGAGCAGTTATAACAATAAATTGCACAACAATAAATTCATGTCATCCTTCTTATTCCTACACCCGAGCCCCAAAAGCACAGACGAAAACAGAGAGAGAGAGAGGGGGGGGGTATCATTATAAATAACCCCGATATTGCTCGTTTAAAGAGTGTGACAGTTGGAGGAGTGATAACTCTGGTTGAAGCCTCCGCGTAAACACTAATAAAATGAAGTGTATCAGAAAGGGGCGTGGCCCAGGCTTCCCTTTGAACAGGCTCTGTGATCGGTTCCCCTCTCAATTAGCTCATTGTCCACTTCAGCTGGGGGGGTTACTCTCTGTTGGCTCCCTTTGAAGTGATTATCCCTTTATCTCGAGCCTGACCGAGGAGTAATATCTGGAGGACAATGGAAAATGAAAGCCCATATGTAGAAGAGCGTGAATGTCTGTTTATATAGGGCCACAAGAGTGAAAAAGAGAAAGAAACACCTAAACTGTTGTTGTTTTTTTTGGGGGGGGGGGTGTCAACACCTATGGAAGATAAATATGTTATGGCTCGTGCCCGAGTTGACACTTGTGACAGAGTTTGGTGGGTGAAAATTGAAGGAAAGTGAAGAAAAAAAGAAAGAGAGGGTTATCTATCGGTAATGGAGGAAAATCAAGTAGACAGACAGACAGACAGACAGACAGACAGACAGACAGACAGACAGACAGACAGACAGACAGACAGACAGACAGACAGAGACAGACATCATGATGGATAGATGGAAAGTGAGAAAGAGGAATAGATGGTAGGAAGAAGTAAAGGTGAAGGACAGTGAAAGAGAGAAAAAACAAGAGGGGGTTAACCATAATGACAAAGACAGAAGGAGGGAGAGACTGAAGGAGGAAGAATAGAGAGATAAGGACTCTTGGTGGCAGTCTTTTGGGGTAAAGTGAGGGAGAGTGAAAGAAGACAAAAAAACAGACACGAGTTTCCATCCATAATGACAGATAAACGAAAAGAGAGAAGGAAGGAGGGGGAAGAGATCGAAGAGAGAAGGAGAGAAGTTGTCAGCGGAATCAGATGGCGTTCGAGGCAGCTAGCTCGACGAAGATACAATTAGAGTGTGGCGTTAAGACGGTCTTTGAAGTTGGACATGGTGTATAACACCCTTAACTTTAGAGAAGCCCGCCATTCATGCCCTCCTTAAGGTTTGTTAAGAGGATTCTCTTTCAAGGGCCAATTTGAGAAAATAAACTTTAATTTCCAAATAAGTTGAGAGTGGGCGGCGACATATGGACGTGTAAACAATATCTGGCGTGACAGAAAGAAACCTGATGATGGTTGTATTAAAACTGGTTGTCCTTGTGCAGGTACATACGTGGGTAGGACATGTGGGTGGGTTTTTGGCACCAAAGATAAATAATTGCTTTCTCTCCCACTCTCTTTTGGGGGTTTTAATCCTGTTCTACAGTGGCTTAAAAGTTTAATAATGTATAGAAACAATGTCTGATGTTCAGCCTAATCCGTTTGGCCAAGGAAACCTTTGTGTGTCTGCCTACAATATGGCATCCATTTTATCCTCCTTCTCTCTCCTGGTGGGGGTGATGGAATTGAACTGGAAAAAGGTCCATCCTTTTCAGCATTCGGCAGATGCCCCTGGAAAGATCACTGAGATTATTGGCCCGATGCTGATCTACTTTGAATAGCCAAAACTCTCTGATGTGGAGGAGCGGGAGCGCCAAGGGAGGCTGGTCTGGACGGGGTCATCATAGGCATTCGTTTCGTTCTCGGTCTCTTTCCTCTCCCTCTCTCCTCTAGCTCTTTATCTCTCTCTATCTCTCGATCTCTCTCATTCTCTTTCTTCTCTCTGTCCATGCAGTTTCACCTGTGTGTCCTGCATGTGTCCTTTTGAAAACATAGAGGTGTCTTTTAGAGCAGGAACTAACAAAAAGTGTGTCCTTTAGTCCTGATATACTAAAGAGGGCATATTGTGTAAAAAAGGGTGTCTGCAAATCCACTGTGCATCTATTACAGCAATATGACCCCTGTTGTATTAATAAGCATGCAGTCCCGGCATGGATGCTGCTAACCACAGGCCTCAGCACTAGAACAGTACTTGTTAGGTTGCTGGTCACGTAGCGTGGAAAGGTGCTACATGGTTAACTTATGCGCAAACAAACCAATCAGTGACTCATTTTCTATAGCAATCGGACAAATGAGACGGAAAAGTGACCCACTTGAAAGGGAAACAAAAAGTGGATTGGACATAAAGAGCAGAAACAGCATTTGGGTTCTGCCCGCTCTGCTAAAGTGACAAAGTACCATGTTTAACCACGTCTTGTGCTTCTGAGGCTAAGTCCTGACAGGAAGTCAATGAGGCGATAAGGAAAATAAATTGTCCCTATTGATCAAATGAGTGTCCAATGGCGGTTGGCGCCGTGACAAATGAAACGGATGTCAGTGTGCTGCTAACAGTTTAGCTTCCTCCACTGCCCCTGTCCCCATACCGGGCTCGAACCAGTTACCCTCTTCTTCGCAACACACGTGACCGCCCTCCCGTGACAATGTATCAAATGTTGAGCCATGCAAAAGGATCCAATTGGACAGCGCCAACGGCTACATTTCAAGCTACGGTACATTCTTAACTCCACTGCACAAGCATTGGTTCTCCACAGACCTGGGTTCAAATACTATTGGAAATCATTTCAGATACTTGATCTGTGCTTGACTGAGCTTGCCTGGTACAAAGTAACCAATAGAATAGTCTCAAAAGTGCAAACCCCACCCTTCCTGCCACTCCAGGCGGACGAGCAAACGCACAATGTATTTGAAAGATTTCAAATTGTATTTCGACCCAGGTTTTTCGGGTCCAAGAGTAAAAACAGAGGGAGCTAAAACAATGAGGTGACGTAATCCAACTCACACCCCGACACCTGTAGAATTACAATGTTTACAGTTGGCCGTCCTGCGCTGGGAAGTTACCCAGGAAGTAACCACATCAAACCTTAACCAGACCACCGAATAGGAGATGTTTATCATATTTACAGTGTCTATACGCAGTGTCGAATGTCCCGGAAAAGTAATTAAAGTCAAGTACACCAGCGTGTAATAGTCATACACCTATCAAATGTCTACACTGGGTTGGTGACTCCTCCGACAAAGTCAAACACACCACTGTGTATTAATCGTAAACCTATTAAATATCTCAGTGACCGTTTTTTTTTTTATACACATACGCCCTATTCCGTTCTTAACTTGGTAATAGGATATACTTAGCCTATACTTGAACTTTCTCCAAACTTAAATCATACCCTTAACTTACCCTATTGCCCTAATCCTTCGGTTTAATTTAGTTTTTTTTTTTCAAAGTTGATTTCCATTTAAACATCTGCTATACTGCATACTGTATATAAATAATTCTGTCCCCACAAGGTTATCGTGTTTTCTAAACAGTAGATACACATTCGGTGGATCCAGTGGAATTGTGGGAGCTACAGACACAGAAGAGAGAGCCAGAGCAGGCATCTGTGACCTCGACCAGGGCCAGCTGCAAATGATTTATCATCTCGTCAGTATCTCTTCTTCTGAGGTAAAAGTCCAAGACAAGAGAGAATATGGGAGCTTTGCTTTGCTTCTGAGACCAGTGTTGTGGGATGTTGCTGGCTTCCCTGCTTAGTGTCAGCCTTTTCCACAGGTGTGAATAGGGGGGGGGGGGGGTTCAAAAACAGTGTGCACAGATAGGCAAGAAACATCAACAAAGGCAATGGTGCGGTGCTTCTCTCTGTGCTTGTAGGACAGGAGATAGGGAAAACATTCCCACAGAGAGAGAGAGAATGTGTAAAGGAAAGCATGCTGGGAAAACATTCAAATTCCTTTCGTATCGTGCTATTAGATGTGGGGGAAAAAAACACATTTCGCTTTTGATGAGGACTGTAAACCTCATGATGATTAGAGCCATGCTCCATTGTGGTATATCTCTTGGCAAATAAGGATTTTTGGTACAGAAGTCTGACGATAGTACACCATCTCTGTGGTGGCAGAGGAACATAGAATAAAATGGAGAAACAAATGTACATTATGCTTCCTGATTGTTGAGGTCAACAGCGTTCAAAAGGCCGGGTTGCAATAACACTCATGCCGTACTCGTTCTAGTGGCCTCTTTCAACTTGGTAGACCTCCAAGGCAAAGCACAACTAATCACCGTTAGTCCCCAACGGAATTGGGATGTGTCAACAGAGCAGTTTGAAAGGAGCATGCTCCGATGTTTACCCTCCCGCACCTGCGATGGGGTGATAGAGAGAGAACAAAGGAAAAGATAGAAAGAAGGAGAGAGCGAACAAGGAGAGACACCGAAAGAGCGAGAGAACAAGGAGAGAGACAGAACAAGGAGAGAGACAGAAAGAGAGAGAGAACAAGGAGAGAGACAGAGAGAGAGAACAAGGAGAGAGACAGAAAGAGAGAGAGAGAACAAGGAGAGAGACAGAAAGAGAGAGAGAACAAGGAGAGAGACAGAAAGAGAGAGAGGGGGAAATAAAGACATAGAGCGAGGCAGCGACAGAACAGGAGAGTGAGAACATGGGGATCGTTCCCTCCCCTCCCTTCAGAATCAAATCCGGTGCCATTAAATGTGAGCAAACAGCTCCTCCCCGGTATCATTGCTGAGTTTGTTTTCAAGTGGAAATGAGCTGATGGCTCGGTGGCGATTAGCCCCGCGGCTAACATGAAAGGAGAGGAAAAGACAGCTGCTAATTTCCTCCTCTGACCTTTCTGCTCCCGCTGGTATTTCATACAAACGTTGTGGTTTATGGGGCTAACAGCTCTCTGCTACTGGGGGGATTACAGTAACAGAGACCTCTTTCTACGAATCTTTCTCTGAAACACACACATATACGGATATATACACACACACACACGCATACATGCGCACGCACGCACGCACACACACACACACACACACGGATATATACACACACACACGCACGCACACACACACACACCTGCCCCCAATTTTACACGACAGTAATATAAGGTTAAAAAATACATACACTCTTAAAAAGAAGGGTGCTATCTAGAACCTAAAAGGGCTATTTGGCTGTCCACATAGGAGAACCCTTTGAAGAACCCTGTTTTTGGTTCCAGGTAGAACACGTATGGGTTCCATATGGAACCTTTTCCACAGAGGGTTCTACATGGAACCTAAAAGGGTTGTCCTATGGGGACAGCGGGATGACCCTTTTAGAGACCTTATTTCTAACATCCAGGACAAACTCAAGCCCTTCGACCCCTGTGGCACAAGGAATATGACACCAGCCACTCTAAAAGGGCCTTCCCTCTTGTCCTTCTTGTCTGTGAACTTTTTACACTGGGACAATCCTCACACTTCAAACTAAATGTTTCATAAAGGCCGACTTCCAAAGAGAACAAAAAACCATCTGCTGAGAAGCGGATAAGAACATTTGTGATTTTTCGGTCAACGATCAACCATGGGCACGGGCAGTGGGAAACCCAGTGGAATCAAAACCCAGTGGAATACAAATGCATTGGAAATGCACGAGGCACAAGGGAACAAGAGGCCCCACAATGGCCTCCAGGGAAGCGGATACCCAGGAAGCTCGGATCCGGCTGAGCATTCCTCTCCCTCTTGTTCCACTAGCATTGTTGTCAGTCTTACTATCTTGTTTGCCTAAAGGGGAAAAAATAACCACAATTACTTTTTTTTTTTAAAGCCGATAGAGTTTTGAGTCTCTATTTCAAACACCAGGGTGGCGATTACCTCATAAATCGTGACGAGCTATAGGTAGAGCTTATTGGCCAGTCGGTAGACCTGCTCTTCTGTTGTGATAAAGGGAAACACTTTGTTGTTGGAATGGACAACGAGGATACACTGATTTGGGCCCAAGACTCAGGCTAACCTCTACCCTGTGCCACCATCGCAAGATAAAAACTTATTTCAAAACAGTGAAACAAAAGAAAATATGAAACAGAATCCTTTGTTTTAAATCCAGGCTAACATTTTCCCAACCAAGTTCATGGTCACTCCCCCTGATCTCCCTCCCCCTATCCCGTCCCCCCTTAAATTCTCCCTTCTGATCCGTCGCTGGGCCCTTTCTCCCTCTGACTCCGCCTTCTGTTCTCACCATCCTCGTCAGGCTCCATTCAGAGTTCAATCGGGTCATTAGCTGAGTGATTACAGTGAGAAAGGACGTCCATTAGTGTGTGTGTGTGTGTGTGTGTATATGTATCAATCAGCCAGCGTGAGTGACGACGAGATGCTGTTTGTCTTTCTCATGAAAGGGAGAAGATCAAAAGGGTGGCCACCAGCTGGACCTTCAATCACACTGGGCCAACTCACTTTAGCGCCCCACGGCAGCTGTAGTGTTGTGGAGCCAGTGTGTGTGTGTGTGTGTGCGTGTGCATGAAGACTGCTGACGTTTAACTATACTAGTGGGGACTTCAGAATAGTAAACAAACATAAAACTGACCAACTGGGGACAGTTTGTTAGTACCCACAAGGTCATATGCTATTTCTACACAGTGAAAATAATTAATAATTAATTTAACTCCTACAGAGTTTTATTCAACACTTTCAGATAACATTTGGTCCCAGTCTACATAGTGTTAAAGTTACTATACAGGTATTGTCACCTTTTCAGAGTTAATTTGACTCAAAATGGTGTTAAAATTCCACTGAATTTAGTTGAATTTACACTGCAATGACTGCGTAATTGTACACTCCGATTTAATTCAGACACTAGAGCTCATTGACTCATAATGTTGAAAATACTCACTCTGGGTTCTAATAAGTCAATACTGTCTTTTGTTCACCCCCTTTATACTATGTAGGGGGTTTAAATGCTCACCAGGCTGCTCGTGCTCGTGCGTCCGCGGGTGTGCGTCCGCGGGTGTGCGTCCGCGGGTGTGCGTCCGCGGGTGTGCGTCCGCGGGTGTGCGGTCTAGCGCCTGTTGATTTTCTCCACACCAGATGCAATCAGGATACGCAGGTTGAAATATCAAAACGAACTCTGAACCAACTATATTCATTTTGGAACCGGTATAAAAGCATTAAACATGTACAGTTGAAGTCGGAAGTTTACATACACCTTAGCCAAATACATTTAAACTCAGTTTTTCACAATTCCTGACATTTAATCCTCGTAAAAAAATGACCTGTCTTACTTAGGATCACCACTTTATTTTAAGAATGTGAAATGTCAGAATAATAGTAGAGAGAATGATTTATTTCATCTTTTATTTCTTTCATCACATTCCCAGTGGGTGAGAAGTTTACATACATTCAATTAGTATTTGGTAGCATTGCCTTTTAAATTGTTTAACTTGGGTCAAATGTTTCAGGTAGCCTTCCACATGCTTCCCATAATATGTTGGGTGAATTTTGGACAATTCCTCCTGACAGAGCTGGTGTAACTGAGTCAGGTTTGTAGGCCTCCTCGCTCACATACACTTTTTCAGTTCTGCCCACAAATCTTCTATAGGATTAAGGTCAGGGCTTTGTGATGGCCACTCCAATACCTTGACTGTGTTGTCCTTAAGCCATTTTGCCACAACTTTGGAAGTATGCTTGGGGTCATTGTCCATTTGGAAGACCCATTTACGACCAAGCTTTAACTTCCTGACTGATGTCTTAAGATGTTGCTTCAATATATCGACATAATTTTCCTACCTCATGATGCCATCTATTTTGTGAAATGCACCAGGCCCTCCTGCAGCAAAGCACCCCCACAACAAGATGCTGCTTCACGGTTGGGATGGTGTTCTTTGGCTTGCAAGCATCCCCCTTTTTCCACCAAACATAACGATGGTCATTGTGGCAAAACAGTTCTATTTTTGTTTCATCAGACCAGAGGACATTTCTCCAAAAAGTACGATCTTTGTCCCCATGTGCAGTTGTGAACCGTAGCCTAGCTTTTTTATGGTGGTTTTGGAGCAGTGGCTTCTTCCTTGCTGAGCAGCCTTTCTCGTTATGTCCATATAGGACTCGTTTGCCGTCCCTGGGAGGGGTGCGTCACTTGAGTGGGTTGAGTCACTGACGTGATCTTCCTCTGTCTGGGTTGGCGCCCCTCCTTGGGTTGTGCCGTGGCGGAGATCTTTGTGGGCGATACTCAGCCTTGTCTCAGGATGGTAAGTTGGTGGTTGAAGATATCCCTCCATCCCTCCACTCCCCTGGAGTGTGGACCTCAGTTCATCTTTCAATCCCCCATGTGGGTATATGCTCCTACAAACCAATGAGGAAATGGGAGAGGCAGGACTTGCAGCATGTCAAGCATCACAAATAGAACCAAGTTCTATTTTAGCGCCTGGCTACGCGGACACTCATTGACACACACGAGCGGTGTGGATGCAATGATTGTATAACATGTATGTGTACATTTATTTTATTTTGCAACTCGAGCACACACGACATGAGTGGTGTGGTCAGCATGATAGAATGAGTGTTAGGGTTAGAATTAGGCTTAGGGTTAGGAGCTAGGGTTGCTTTTAGGGTTAGGGTTAGGAGCTAGGGTTGCTTTTAGGGTTAGGGTTAGGAGCTAGGGTTGCTTTTAGGGTTAGGTTTAGGAGCTAGGGTTGCTTTTAGGGTTAGGGTTAGGAGCTTGGGTTGCTTTTAGGGTTAGGGTTAGGAGCTAGGATTAGGTTTAGGTTGAGGTTTAGGGAAAATAGGATTTTGAATGGGTCTGAATTATGAGTCCCCACAAGGTTAGTTATACAAGACTGTGTGTGTGTGTGTGTGTGTGTGTGTGTGTGTGTGTGTGTGTGTGTGTGTGTGTGTGTGTGTGTGTGTGTGTGTGTGTGTGTGTGTGTGTGTGTGTGTGTGTGGTCATGCAAGGTCACCCCTTTCTTTGTATTGTGTCTTTCTGGGAAGTGATTGGCCTGGCTTCGGACTCTAGAGCGTGTGTGTTGAGTGTGTGTGTGTGTGTTTCCATGTAATCTAGTGCAAGAGCCAGTGTTTGAAAATGTGTGTGTGATGTCAGGATTGGTGTCCTATGGGGACTTGGTCACTGGCCTTTTTTAGCCAGTATCACCAACTGTATCTGTGATGATTTGATGCATCACTTGTAAACAGGTACTCACCACTGGCAGTATGTTGGTCCGCAGTCTCTTCTCCAAAAGTCTCCTCTAGATACAGTCCACCTGCAACCAGATGCAGAAGTTAGTAATTGTATTACTCAATATGTACATAGTATAGTAATATCTGGGTCGTACGATATACTCTATGTTTACAGCCACAAAATGTCTTCACTAACTCCAAAAATGTAAAGGTCAGTATTAAGTGCCTAAAATCTCTTAGATGTTGACATGATCTAAAGATTGAAGACATAGACAGGGAAAGAGACATTGTTTTTACTGTGAACTGGACTTTTACTGTGAATTGGCTCTACTGGCCCTGCAAGTTTGCAGTTCCACTCTTTGATCCAATTAGTGTGTCAGTGTCACAAAAACCCGATAATGTGTGACATACTTTGAGGTTTGCCTAAGTATTTTGTTTAAATGCTTCAACCAAACACTTAATTATCAGGGATGCACAGCCCAGTGCAGTCAGAGTTCAACAACTACATCTAGGAACCCGGGGGGATGTGTCCCAAATGGCACCCTATTCCCTACATAGTGCACTACTTTTGACCAGAACCCTATGGGCCCTGGTCAAAAGTAGTGCACTATATAGGGAATAGGGTGCTGTTTGGGATGCAAAATGAGTAACAGATCCAGGCGCCAACTCTCAAAGACATTCCACAGGCATACCTTATCATATTTCCTTTCAATGCCTCCATCATCCTCCAAGGTTCAAAATGTCACCCTACTTGCTTTTCTCCCCAATATAAATCTTCCTGGCCTCTCGACAGAGAGGATGTCACTTGTTTTGTGTGTGTTGATGTGGAGTGGAAGAAGGTCATTGACGAAATGCCAAGTTTTCAGGGGGATTGGCATTTTTTTTTCAGGTTAGAATATTTCCAGTCCCAAATCTCCCATGTCTTACACACTACCTTCCTGTCAGAGTGTACAAAGGTAGTCCCCTTGTTTGTTACCCTCCTCGGTGTCCTTTGATTCTCATAGACTTCCTGTTCTATGCCCTTGTGTTTTGGCACGACACACCATGTAACACTATCCGGGGGCATGGAGTGATGGGACGCTTTTGATTCTTTTGTTCCCCCCCTGTGATACTGCAGACCAGGGGAGGACACTGAGGGACACATACGCACACACGCACGGGCGCACACACACACACACACACACACACACACACACACACACACACACACACACACACACACACACACACACACACACACACACACACACACACACACACACACACACACACACACACACACAGGGTTGCGCTCAGTGAAGCCCGGAGATGATGTAATGGCCAAGTATACTCTCAGGTGCGGTGGTGGTGGTGTCACCTATAATGACATCACCGGGGCTGCGCTTATTGAAGAGGCTTAGCCTATCGGACGGTAAACAGGAAGTAGAGGAAGACGTTACGAAACTAGAACCTACATCAGATCAAAGGGAGAGAACTCCGGGGTGAATACCAGTGTTGGGAACCGGTGTGCCTGTTTGGCTGCTGCACGGTGCCAAAACGGATTCATAAACTTTCTCAAAAGGGTCAGAAAGGTATGTGGACACAACAGTTTGTGTAGAAGCCAATGTCTGAGCCTATATATTGCGCTCGGAGGAAATTCCCCTTGGGAAACAGTCGGAGATACATTCTTTGCAAAACCTCGGAACACATCCCTCTTTTTTTTTTCTTTTTTTGTCCTCAGGAATCTAAGTAAGACTTCCGAGGAAAAAGCACCAAAAGCCTGCGGTCATGTGGCAGGAATTCAGATGCCATATTATGTTCAAACCTTGAAATATACATGCCGCACACTGTCCAAGCATTTCTGTTCACGATTTACAATGTGTAAACAAACGGGCTCAGAACATCGAAAGAGCCCGGGGTGATTATTTGCAGTGAGGTCTAGTTACATGCTGTTTCCAGATTCTAACCCAGGAAAGTGCTATTGAGAGTGTTAACCACTGGCCAACCGACCTTGGTGAACACAAGACACGGACTGTTTAGACTTAAAATATCTAACACAGAATGTTCCGACATCAAGTTCTCAACGGGAACCATACTGCATTTGGGGGAAAATAAAGGCAGTCTTGATGTGGTTGGACGGCCTTTAAACTGATCTGAGATACTTGAAAGTGTCAGGGGCAAATCGAGTTAGAGTCTCTATGAAAGAACTGTTTGCTTCTTATCATTGACCAAAATACTTCAAACAAAAAAATGTGATCACATCCAAGAAAGATCCACTTAATCGTGGTTTTCTCTTGAAGTTTTTTGGTTTGTTGCTAAATCGTGTTATCTCCTTATTACAACATCTGCCATTTCTCTGTTGACACCTAGCTATCCGATGACAGGCACTGCACTTAATTCAAGTGAGTTTTTAAGTTGAATGTC
Source organism: Oncorhynchus masou masou (assembly GCF_036934945.1). Classification (NCBI taxonomy): domain Eukaryota; kingdom Metazoa; phylum Chordata; class Actinopteri; order Salmoniformes; family Salmonidae; genus Oncorhynchus; species Oncorhynchus masou. The sequence goes on along the minus strand of NC_088215.1, from coordinate 7,589,223 downwards.
CTTTGGTTATACTTTAGTGAATACGATACAGACAGAGGCCTTTATCACTCTTTAAAACAAGAGTGCTGTCCACCAATGGCAGTACAGTAAAAACAACATACACTTCCTGTTCATAACTTGTCATAACTGATTGTTATAACACTTCCTGTTCATAACTTACTTTCTTTCTGCTTATAGCTGGTCATAACTGCTAATTATAACACCTCCTGCTTATAACTTACTTAATTTCTGCTTATAACGGATCATAACGGCTTGTTATAACATTTCCTGCTCACAACTGCTCATAAGCCACCATCCAAAAACATGGAGAAAATGAACCAATCTCCTCTTTTTAAATGGAGAAAAGTTCTGAAAAACCTAAGCATAGCAGAGGAGCATTTCCACAAGGATCTACTGATGTAACTTGAAAGACTTTGACTTCTCACTTTGCATTTGATATCGTGTCTCTTCAGCAGCTAGGCGAGGCAGCCAGTTATGGGGAACTGCAAAAGAAAGACAGGACTCGCTCCTGGCTCTTAGAAGTCTAGTCAAAAGCCTTCTCTGCTTTGTCCCACCCATATTCATCTTGCCAGTTGAAAAGTGAAGACGGCAAAACTTCCCGGCTTGAAAATAACTTTTCAACCACCAAAAGAAACCTTACAACAGCATGGTAATCTTGAAATGTAAACGGTCGGAACATATGGGACTGAGACTGTCAAGGATGCTGAAGAATCAGACTTCACACACGGAAAGGGGTGTTTAAATGAATGTGTTTTTGTCCCACACTGAAGGGATAACCAGACCCATCCAGTGTACGCTGACTCTTCCACAATGTCCACGTCACTGAAATCCATTTTTTTACATTTATCTATATACACACTGACACATAAGAGTCTTACAAGGTCATTTCTCTTGTTCTATGGTTACGTGTTAGCGTGCTTCATCTGCTCTACAAACAGTGGAGCAGTGTTTTAGTAGTATTTCCCCCTCAGTATTGCTGCCCTACAATTCAAAGTTCCACAAAAAAGTTAAAATATCGCTTATCTTACCAAAAACCTTTCAAAGTCCCCCCCCCCCCCCCCAAATTGTACATTTTCAAATGGGCCACAGCTTTCAGCCTCGTCTCACCACACAGCTTGACAAAGAAAGCTGACTTCATCAAGGTACCTCTGAATTTGATGGAAACGAAACACAAACTCTTGAATCCTTTTTCTTTCCCTCAAATGGCGAGGATGAATAAATGATATTCGTCTCCTTAATCGACGTGCTCAGCGATAACAAAGAGACTTTGAGACACTTTGAGGACACCTAACGATCAGACGCCAACGGGAGGTGCTGCTCGTTTCTCCTTGACTGATGAGCGGCTCAAAATGCGAGGCCCTTAAACGCTCCTGTCTACTTGGGAACAATCTCACTTTTCTGTCTTTCAAGCAAAAAAAAAAACTGAAAATCACTTCATCTTTTCCAATTGTTCTAAGTTTTTTTTTAGGTTCCTGATAAAGCCCTCGGTATTGACGACTTCGAAAGAGCTTCTTCTCTTGAAAAAAGAAAGTGACAAGTCATCTAAATATAGCCTTTGAGAGAGTACTTCGATTTAACTTCTCCTCCTTCTCTACCGTGTGTCGTGCGGTTGACGTGTCTGACAGCTGCCTGTTGAAAGACACCGTTCCCGAGCGAAGATTCAAATTAACTTTGCGGTTTGACGACAGGGGCTTGATGTATGCTAATGAACCCGCAGGGAAGAATATGCCCACTCTCAGAAACAGGGGAACGTAACAAAACCTCGCCAGACACCTCTCCCCTGGATATGAAGAAGTCACATCGCTCACAACGTTCACGTCGCCACAGAAGAGCACAAAAGAGCTCAAATCACATGAGGTAAACGCAACGGAAAAAGGCGGGTTTGACTTCTAAAGTGTTCGATTTGAGGTAAAGAAAGGGGAAATTAGGACAATTCTCCATATGGAATGAAAGTAGCGGGAATCTTTCCTGACAAGGGAGGGGGAATTATTTTCTCTTCAATAAGTGTGTGTGACACCGATGGTAAATCCCTGAGGAAGTGTCTCCAAGGATGTGGGCTCCCGAGGTGGGCAGCAGTCTAAGTGCAAGAGGTGTCACCGCAGTACCTGGTTCGAATCCAGGCTACATCACATCCAGTCGTGATTGGGCGTCCCATAGGGTGGCGCACAATTTCCCCAGCGTCATCTGGGTTTCCTCTCTGAAAAATGTAGTTAATTTAATCAGATTGTCATAAGGTTCCATGACTTTGTCCACACAGGGCATCTGAACACACAAAATACATTTGGATGATTTTCATTACATTCTGGGTGTTATATTTAACTTTTGTACACCTGTGGTGTTCCTGGTCAAAAATGACCTGTCATTAGACATGAATGGGTGAGACTACAATTAAAATTGAGTTCAGAAACATGCCCACTCATCAAATGGACACACTTCCTCTCCCAGACCCCCACATGCATGTGTGTTTGAGCACACACACACACACACACACACACACACACACACGCACACACGCACACACGCACACACGCACACACGCACACACGCACACACACACACACACACACACACACACACACACACACACACCTTCTTGGCTTCCATGGCAACCCCACGGGAACATTTCCCCAATAGAACCTTTCCCCTACGGGAACCACACCTGTCAGCATTCTCACAAACAATCGCAGCATTGTTTCAATAATATAGAACTTTTCTTGCAGCTCTGGTATATAAAGCTTTTTTGAGGCCTTGCTCACAATTCATTCTGTGGCAGCACAATGACCAAATGATATACTGTGTGTGAGGCTCTTGATCATAATCTTTGATTATGACACTGGTGAGGAGGAGAGAGTCCTTGTTAAACTTTGACACAAAGTAGTCTGTGATAAATAGCACAACATGTTCCATATGAGTGTTCTCCTTCAACTGAATCAGCCTGAAGAACAACAGCGGAGGCAAATCGGCCGAGATTGCATAGATTTAAGGGCAACTGCCCTTTTTTCAAGGATTCATCTGTTTTGTCTACCATCTTCAAAGGTTATTTTGCTCTACGAGTAAAGCCTTAATTACGTGAGGTTGTTCTAGCTACTGTGAAGATCTAATCATGGCCCGTACTAATTAAGACAACACAAACAAGGCAGCGCCATAAAAATAGGCCCGCAGGAAAGACTGTATTCCATAAACACACTGACTTTTAACTCTCTGCCTCCACACACAAGGGCAGTCACCTGCACGCATGCACACACACACACACACACACACACACACACACACACACACACACACACACACACACACACACACACACACACACACACACACACACACACACACACACACACACGTTTGGTTTACTATCCATGTGGGGACCAAACAATTGATTCCCATTCAAAAACTATTTTCCTATCCCTAACCCTAACCTTAATCACAAACCTCTAAGCCTAACCCTAACCCTAAAAGTAACCCCTAACCCTAATTCTAAGCCTTTTTCCTTGTGGGAACTGGCAAAATGTTTTACTAGTCCTTGGGGGATTTCTGGTCCCTCAAGGACAGTAAAACAAAAAATACACACACACACACACACATTTGTTCTGTAATGCACAGACATTGTGCAATTAAAAGTACATTTGATGTTAGAACTCTGTACATTCTATCTAGTATAAGCCTCAAAAACACACCTTCCTCCTACACAGTATCCAGAGAGCTAACAGTATCAGCAGTCAAGCTTCCCTTCAGAAGAACTGGGACTATAATGACTTCAGCCACACAATGCTCCTCTCTCTTTCATTATGACAGTAGGAGCGTGCCATACCAATGTCAGGGAGCAGAGAACAACACTGCCCATTGACTCTAACAGTACACAGTAGAACTGGAGGAGGCAGTGGACACGTTGTAACAGATGATGTCACCCCCACCCCTCAAGAAATGTACAGTACAACACAACAGTAGTTTATTCCACACTTGAATCTATCTTGGTGGTAGAGGGGGGAAAAAGCTGGCTAGGTAGATGTTGGCTTGTTGCTTTTATGGAAGGATACAGCGCTCCAGGACTCCCATGTAGGTCAGCCACAAATCCTGTGCCTCCAGCAGAGAACCCAGAACCTCTTTCAGCATCTGAAGGAGCCAAGGAGAAGAGAGGAGAGCAGAGTTTCTTCCAGGTGCTGCTTTCACAGTGGTAATCCTTCCTCAGCGTGACTGTGGGTTTTACAGAGAATCTCTCCAAACAGGTCCCAGATGGTGGGAGGTAGACAGTGACACAAATCAAACACATGCAGACACACACGTACTCCAAAAGCTTGCAGTTACTTAGGGACACATAGTCATACGCACTTGCCGTTGTTTAGGCACGCACATACATGAGCTTGCACATACCCTAGGCCACACACGCGTACACACACACACACACACACACACAACGACTGAAGGTGTGAAGTGATTTGTCACTCCTGGGTGGTCCTTGTGTAAAGATAAGGCGAGCTCTGCTAAAGCCCTCTGTTAAGTAGAAGCACAAGTTGGGGCTGTTGTGTCAGGTTAGCAGCGGCGCCCTCTTTACAACACGGGTGGAACGTCGTAGAGAGCTAGAAGTGTTCCCCTAAGTTCAAATCCCATCGCAGAGCTCGTTTAATGACAATGAGTCGGGAGCATGACTAGTTGAAGCTAATAATCAGCCTCCTCCTAAGAAGCCCTGTGGCTTTTTCTGCTCACATCAGCTCCTCTGTTTGTGGAGGATTAACACACAACATACAGGAGGCCTCTGCCTTGTCGCAGAGCTGGTCAGGCGTTAAGATCAAGGTGGTGGTTAGAGAGAAGAGGAAGACGTTTGAAATGAAGAGATAAAAGAGTCAATCTTTCCCCATTTCAAACCCAATCCTCCGTTGCTGCCTATTTCTGTCGGGAAGAGGGGGGGGGGGGATCCCGGTCTCCTCACTCCTCTCTCCTTTTTCATGTGGTTACTGGGAACAACAATGTACATTCGGAGCGTTTCGTCCTTTGATGTTTGCATTCACCAAACCGACTTCAAGCGGAGGAGAGAAGAGAGGGCGGGAAAGACGCGGGAGAGAGATTTTGTGGTGCGCTTTCGCTCCCTCTCATTGGCAAGGCATCTGACATCAAGCCGGCAAAAGACAAAATTTGGTTTTGCCTGTTAAGCCGTCTGTCAAGAGGGTTTTCTCTATTTTTTTCTTGCCCGTTTCGTGGATGTGGCTGTGCCGTTGTGAAGGCCGCTTACACGCTTTTCAAACAATAACAGTTCAATGCTCCCCCTTCTGCTTCCTCTGCCAGGGCCCTGCACATGCCAACACATCCTTTTGAGAGCCTTGAAACGACAACAAACGCTAAGCGTTTTTACCGCTGAGAGAAAAGAGGCCCATCCGCGAGCCTGTGTAATTAAAGTCGATCTAATACTGTTACATTTCTGCTCGGAAATACACAAAAATAGGAGCGTTTCCAAGGCTCTTTCTCTGTCGCTAATCCGGAGCTTCTTTGTTGAGGTCGCCACAAATACGCCTCACTCACAGAGAAACAGAGAAGACTCAAAATGGCGGAAATAAAATAGCCAGGTTTCAAAACTTGAGTTTGTTGGCTTGAATTAAGTGTAGGCCGCTACACTACGACAGCAGGCTCAAAAAGCACATGGAATCAGAATTTCGATCAGAATTTCTATCTATAAAATTGTAGACCTGCACAAGGCTGGGATGGGCTACAGGACAATGGGCAAGCAGCTTGGTGAGAAGGCAACAACTTTTGGCGCAATTATTAGAAAATGGAAGAAGTTCAAGATGACGGTTAATCACCCTCAGTCTGGGGCTCCATGCAAGATCTCACCTCGTGGGGCATCAATGATCATGAGGAAGGTGAGGGATCAGCCCAGAACTACACGGCAGGACCTGGTCAATGACCTGAAGAGAGCTGGGACCACAGTCTCAAAGAAAACCATTAGTAACACACTACGCCGTCATGGATTAAAATCCTGCAACGCACGCAAGGTCCCGCTGCTCAAGCCAGCGCATGTCCAGGCTCGTCTGAAGTTTGCCAATGACCATCTGGATGATCCAGAGGAGTAACGGGAGAAGGTCATGTGGTCTGATGAGACAAAAATAGAGCTTTTTGGTCTATACTCCACTCACCGTGTTTGGAGGAAGAAGAAGGATGAGTACAACCCCAAGAACACCATCCCAACTGTGAAGCATGGAGGTGGAAACATCATTCTTTGGGGATGCTTTTCTGCAAAGGGGACAGGACGACTGCATCGTATTGAGGGGAGGATGGATGGGGCCATGTATCGCGAGATCTTGGCCAGCAACCTCCTTCCCTCATTAAAAGCTGGGTCTTCCAGCATGACAACGACCCGAAACACACAGCCAGGGCAACTAAGGAGTGGCTCCGTAAGAAGCATCTCAAGGTCCTGGAAGGGCCTAGCCAGTCTCCAGACCTGAACCCAATAGAAAATCTTTGGAGGGAGCTGAAAGTCCGTATTGCCCAGCAACAGCCCCGAAACCTGAAGGATCTGGAGAAGGTCTGTATGGAGGAGTGGGCCAAAATCCCAGCTGCAGTGTGTGCAAACCTGGTCAAGAACTACAGGAAACGTATGATCTCTGTAATTGCAAACAACGGTTTCTGTACCAAATATTAAGTTCTGCTTTTCTGATGTATCAAATACTTATGTCATGCAATAAAATGCAAATTAATTACTTAAAAATCATACAATGTGATTTTCTGGATTTTTGTTTTAGATTCCGTCTCTCACAGTTGAAGTGCACCTGTGATAAAAAATTACAGACCTCTACATGCTTTGTAAGTAGGAAAACCTGCAAAATCGGCAGTGTATCAAATACTTGTTCTCCCCACTCTGAAAAAAAAACGGCTGTATTTCTGAATGTGTCACGTACAATTAGCCATGTCATATATCTATGTCACAGTGCTAATTGTACGTGACACATTCAGAATACAGACTTTCTTTATCCTGACAACATTGTTACCTATACAAGGCCTTGAAAACCAACATCCTCCAATGTGTCTGTCACCTTGGAAGAAATCCATCTCCATTTCGGTTGCTGTAATCCTTGGCCATTCATTCACCTCCACCCCTGCACGGCTCCACTGTCGGAGGCATCAGCGGCTTCCAACATTAAAGAGACAATCAAAGAGTGAGGCATCAGAGCTCGGCTAGTGCCTCTGGAATGGAAAGTGTTATCAAAAATACAGCTGAACTTGATCCTCTGTGCCCGTCCTTCCCACAGGCAAAGTTATCCTTTCAACTGGCTGCCTTCAACAACCCCAAACAAAAATAATGTCAGCGCCAAAAAAAACTTCACAAACGGATTTGGGTGCTGATGATGATGAGTAGGCGAACGTGTCAGAATGCGAAGGACGCACTGATTATTGACTTTGTGTATTCAGATCTGATGTGTTGGTGTGAATAGGTTTGAACACAAAAGGCATACATACATACATACCTACTGTCTTTGTGGCTCTCCGTGACTTAAGATCAGGGCCGGCCTTGGGCATAAGCGACATAAGAGGCCGACTGGGAACTCAGTTGGGGGTCTCAACTTACTGTTGAGAGTTATTGTAGAATACACAAGGTGCAATTTCAAAATGTGGTGGAGCACTGCAGTTTTTCTCTTGTTATGTCAGCCACTGACAGTCGGTCAATGAGCCCATGTCAGCAAACAGTTTTTTTGTTTGTTAGTCTCGCCAGCTATCTAAAATTGCAGTAATCATGATTGAATTATCGACCAGGCATGAAGGGCACAAGCCCGGGGGCTTTGACCTCCAGGAGGCCCCTATTGGTTTGATAGTCATTCTAACTCAGATATCATATAACCATGGCAGAAGTCATGGCAAAATGTGTAGAATTGCAGGAAATGAACGTGTTTCTCTCTGCCTTCAAGAGGGGGGAGGGACACAGAAATGTTTTGCTCTTGAGGTGGGGGAGCCCCACCATTTATTTTTGCTTAGGCTCCCAAAAGGCTAGGGCCGCCCCCTACTTATGACCTCTGTGCTCATGAAACAGTACCAAAATATATTGCGTGTAAATATCAACATACATTTTACTGTAGCTTTCTACCGGCTTGTGGTATCTTGTGGCTAGAGACTGTATGAGTTAATAAAGGTCAGGTGGATTACTGCTTTCGTGTGTAATGGTATACTGTATGTGAAAGATATGTACCTGTATGTGTCATGTAAAATGTCAAAAGGTGTCTATAAAGCCTTAGGATATAACATGTGGTTGAGCACCAATTGTGTACATGTCAACAGGTTCCCCAATTAAGGTTGAGTATTTTAAACAGATCATACGGTACAAAAATATAAATGCAACATGTAAAGTCATGGTCCCATTTTACTCATGAGCTGAATAAAATATTTTCCATATGCACAAAACGCTTATTTCTCTCAAATGTTGGGCACAAATTTGTTTACATCCCTGTTAGTGAGCTTTTCTCTTTTGCCAAGATAATCTATCCACCTGACAGGTGTGGCATATCAAGAAGCTGATTAAACGGCATGATCATTACACAGGTGCACCTTGTGTTGGGGACAATAAAAGGTCACTCTAAACTATGCAGTTTTTTTACACACACAATGCCACAGATGTCTCCAGTGTTGAGGGAGCGTGCAATTGGCATGCTGATTGCAGGAATGTCCACCAGCTGTTGCCAGAGAACGCAAGGTTAGTTTATCGACAATAAGCCTCCTCCAACATCATTTTAGCATGACGTCCAACCGGCCTCACAATCGCCGACCACGTGTATGGCGTCGTGTGGGCGAGCGGTTTGCTGATGTCAATGTTGTGAACAGAGTGCCCCATGGTGGCGGTGGGGTTATGGTGTGGGCATTTTATGGATGGCAATTTGAATGCACAGAGATACCGTGAAGAGATCCTGAGGCCCATTGCCGCGCCATTCATCCGCCGCCATCACCATGTTTCAGCATGACAATGCACGGCCCCATGTCACAAGGATCTGTACACAATTCCTGGAAGCTGAAAATGTCTCAGTTCTTCCATGGCCTGCATACTCACCAGACATGTCACCCATTGAGTATGTTTGGGAAGCTCTGGATCGACGTGTACGACAGCGTGTTCAAGTTCCTGCCAATATCCAGCGACTTCGCACAGCCATTGAAGAGAAGTAGGACAACATTCCACAGGCCATAATCAACAGCCCGATCAATCCAATGCGAAGGAGATGTGTTTTTATTAAGGTATCTATGGCCAACATATGCATATCTGTATTCCCAGTCACGTGAAATCCATAGATTAAGGCCTAATGAATTTATTTAGACTGACTGATTTCCTTATACGAACTGTAACTCAGTAAAATCTTTTGAAATTGTTGTATGTTGCGTTTATATTTTTGTTCAGTTTAGAAATAGAAATCCACTAAATCAGCACACACATTTTCGTTAAAGAAATGTACCTTTTCTAGTTCTGTAATACTATTTCTAAGACACTGAGAGCACGTAGCGCTAGCTTCAGACTATAGAACACAGTGGTGCTGTTGTCACCAGAAGAAGAATAAGGAGGAGGTGTGAATATGCATATGGTACCCGCAAGAGCCCTGCAACATCCCGACTTTGCAAGGATGAAAGGAACTGCAAAGCCAAATCACTTTATCAACCCCAACAGCCAGTCTTATTGTGGATGCACTTCAGACGCTAGCTAGGCCTAAAAAGTCACAGCGCTAATTGCAAGACACAACAAGGAGATTGTTTGGCCCGGCGCTAACCGTTGTGTACGGCTAACGGTAATCACCACAATAATTTGGCTCCCAGAACATCAAATGGTGGTTTGGAGCTGGAGGAATTTGCATTGAGCTCTTTGATCTGGGAAATTTAAACAAAGCATGACCCGCTATGCAAAAAGCATGAAGGTTATAGTCTTCCCCTCTCCCTCCCTCCTTTACCCCCCTCCCATCCAGCTAAAACCACTCCTACAGTGGAGATTATCGGGGGCTAAAAAAACAGCAAAGGGTGAAAACAGACATCAGAGACTAACTTCATAATTTAGAGGTGAACTTTGAACCAAGGTAAGTATTGTGGTCACATGGAGTGAACTGTGCGGTAACAGTATTTTACACACAACAAAGGCTGGAATAAAAAAAAATTAACACAGCGTTGGTATCATTCCCCTTTAAGAGGATCACTTGAAAGACATAGAAGTAGGAGTGATTCACATCCACTTCTATAAAACACAGTATTTATTTGATACAGTATTTAAGGAGGTAGGGGATTTTTGAACCGTTTCCACTTCAGTTTGTGTATTACTATTTCCAAAGGGGGGGGGGGAAGAAGAACTACAACAGTAAAAGGCTTTTAAGTAAGTTTTGAAAGTGCAACACATTTTGCATGAATACCACTCTCTCACATGGGTTTTTAGAGAAGTCCCTAATGTCTTCTCTCTCCCTCTCCTCGAATGCAGCTTCCTTCCTTGCTCACCCATGCATACGGACTTTTAAAACAACTACAATTAACCCACCGAGTGTTCATGTGACGGGTCACCCAGACATAACGAAGACACTAGACTACAGCCAGGCCTTTTTCCACCCAACCTTTGTTAAGGTGACACAACAGCATGGCTGCTTGTCAAATGGAATGGAATAGGCAGACCTACAGGCTGACTGGGTAACTCGTTTTTACACCCACATTATTACCTAGGCTGCTATTGTTTACTGACTGGGTTCGAACCCAGGTGTCCTGTGTGCCAGAAGACTGTGTTAGCCTGCTGAGCTAAAGCCTAGGCACGGTATGTGATAAATAGGCTGACTGGGGAACAGTCAGATACCCCAAAGGTTATTACTCCTGCGTTATTCTCCCAGGCTGCTATTGTGACCGACTGACTGGCTGTGTTGTGTCCACACCTTGTCTGTGTTGTTTGAACGTCCATCTTCCTCTGTCCCCTGCTATAGTAGTGAAGGGACTTGAGGTTCACCGCATCATCACTGCAGGACAGCATGGTAGCTCTAAGACAAAAGACACAAAATTAGGATGATAACGTTTTCAATACAGAACTACAATGATCAGCAGTTAGGTGGGAAACGTTTGTAAAGAACGTCAGGCAGTTGGAGATCTTGTAATCGTAAAACTTGTTGACACACAAACTGAAACACTACAGGAGCAAAAAGGGAGGATCAAATGTGTCAGTCAATGTTTCTTTTGACAAACTTTTCATAAAATACCCTTTGACTCGTTGAAAAGCTTGATACAACAATAGCAGGGAGAGAGAATACAATATTTTTGTACCCGCAACTGCACTCAAGATGAACTTTGACCCCATGAAGAGATTCAAAGCAAATGCATAATATTATCTATTCAAATGCCTGGCGGAAACAATGACACATCAATCTATTGGTCCCGCATGGGGGGGAAGATGTTTATGTAAAAAGTGACCATCAGAACAAACATCTAAAGAGGAAGATACCTCCGTCTTTAGATCTAGCGTCTTTAGGGCTATAACAGAAAAGGGAGAGAAAAGTCATAGAAAAATGTACAATTCCTCCTTTTTATTCAGAACCCAGCATGAATGTGTCGGCGAGAGAGCTAGCTCGTGGTATGTGCGGAGATGAAAAGTGGACGCCATTCCTTTGAAATCCTCCTCAAGTCAAAATTACCATTTCATTTCAACTCCAGCCAGAAAACTGAGAGCCGGCTAACTGCTAACTGCTTTGGGCATATCATTATTTATTGTGTGTAAACTTTGGAGTGAACAGTGTTGCTGGGAATAATATGTTGTGTGGGAGGTGGGAGTCAACAGTTGGAGCAACCACAAAGGCAAAGAACAGGCTTATTTTCTCTGTAGGAGAACCACATAAAAGTGAAAATAATGCCCATTATTATGATGCAACAACATGAGACTTCTCTTAGAATGATTTTCTAACAACTCAGAACTTAACAGGCAAACCAGTTCGACCCCCTCGTGTTAATAGTGTTAGCATTTTTCATTGCTAATTAGCAATATTATTATGATTGAGCCATTAGCTGAGTTTCAACTTAACACTTTTTCCATAGTGGCCACATTAAGTCTGTAACTTCCTTTTATTTAGTTGAATATATTTGCCTTACCCCAGCAGGAGTGAGTTTCACCTATGCACCAACTGCTAACACTATGTCAAAATTAACTTCCTCACAAAATATACATCTTAAAACTAAACCATTCAGAGGGGGAGGAGAGAGCTATAAAAAGAGAGAGAGAGGAAATTGAGCCTCAATAACTATATAGGCAAAAGCCCAAGGGCTTTGACTCATTTTCTTATCTTCCATTTGAGTAAAAGAAAAATAAGATTTGGCACCTGGTCAATAGGTTTTTTGCACCTTTTGATGTTAGCCATTCTGTCTATGATGTAACCTAATAAGATAATGTTTTATCAAATAAATAGGTTCAGATCATGAGACTGTTAAATCATTACAACTTTATAGTGGTAACGCTCTAGGCGTTCACTAAGCCAACAGGCCACATTTGTGCTCGCACAACGTTAGCATACAGATAGATTGCTGCTAAAATGGAATGCTACACCTGTTCATTAGTGTAGTTACTTGGATTAGCATAGTTAGCATGCTATCCAAAACTTTGTGTACAGCATGCCATAACACCCACCTGAATGCATAGTTTTAAGCATGGCCTTTTAATGCTAGCTGGCACAGTTTACCTTTGGATTAGCATTGCTACTGGATGTTAACCTGCAGGTGCATCATTGTGATATTCAAGTGCTTCACAATAAAACAACTACAGCCAATACTACTGACTCATGTATCGCTTCAGAATGAAAGTGATGACACCAAAACCAAGGCTATATCGTCAAGTTTACTTTGGATCAGCATACCTATTCCATGCTATCATACTTGGATGTACATACACTATGCAATGAGTGCTAGCTCAGCATTTAATGGGGAAGGAGTGACAACAAACCATAAAGAGAGGGCATGAATCAAGCCCGGTGTGATTCACCATCAGCGGGGAAGAAGGAGCATAAACTCTGCTGACTGCTCTCAGCTCTGACATAGAGTACATATAATGTTAAACATAGGGCGGGAGCCGAGGATTCACGCATGACCGCATGCAAGATGTGGAGAAAAAAAACGCAGCTGGTGTTCTTTCTTTCTCCTCCTAAAATGGATGCTTAGTCCACAGTCTGAAGAGGAAAACATTTAAACGATTTCAGACATTCTGACTTGATGCTTAGCGGGGGGGGGGGGGGGAATTTACGATGCAGAACAGGAGTACACAGAGAAAACAAATGTACCGAGGAATCAGATCAGTGAACAAATCAAATCACATTTTATTGGTCGGGTACACATATTTTGCAGATGTTATCGCAGGTGCAGTGAAATGCTTGCTCCGACAGTGCAGTAATACCTAACAATACAAAGATAACACACAAGTACAAGGAAATACAAGGAAAGACGTTAACCTCTGGAAACTCTGGGGGCGCTATTTCATTTTTGGATGAAAAACGTTCCCGTTTTAAACAAGATATTTTGTCACAAAAAAATGCTTGACTATGCATATAATTGATAGCTTTGGAAAGAAAACACTCTGAAGTTTCCAGAACTGCAAAGATATTGACTGTGAGTGCCCCAGAACAGGAGCTACAGGCAAAACCAAGATGAAACTGCATCCAGGAAATGAGCAGGATTTTTGAGGCTCTGTTTTCCATTGTCTCCTTATATGGCTGTGAATGCGACAGGAATGAGCCTGCCCTATCTATCGTTTCCCCAAGGTGTCTGCAGCATTGTGACGTATTTGTAGGCATATCATTGGAAGATTGACCATAAGAGACTACATTTGCCAGGTGTCTGCCCGGTGTCCTCTGTCGAAATTGGTGCGTCATTTTCAGCTGCTGGTATTTTTCCATGGGATTCTGAGACGAAAGCAGGCTTCCACGAACGGCATATCAATGAAGAGATATGTGAAAAAACACCTTGAGGATTGATTCTAAACAACGTTTGCCATGTTTCGGTCGATATTATGGAGTTAATTTGGAAAAAGTTTGACGTTTTGGTGACTGAATTTTCGGTTTGTTTCGGTAGCCAAATGTGATGTACAAAACGGAGCGATTTCTCCTACACAAAGATTCTTTCAGGAAAAACTGAACATTTGCTATGTAACTGAGAGTCTCCTCATTGAAAACATCCGAAGTTCTTCAAAGGTAAATGATTTTATTTATTTGGTTATCTGGTTTTTGTGAAAATGTTGCGTGCTAAATGCTACGCAAAATGCTAAGCTAGCTTGCAATACTCTTACACAAATGCTTGATTTGCTATGGTTCAAAAGCATATTTTGAAAATCTGAGACAACAGTGTTGTTAAGAAAAGGCTAAGCTTGAGAGCAGGCATATTATTTTCATTTCATTTGCGATTTTCAGAAATCGTTAACGTTGCGTTATGCTAATGAGCCTGAGGCTGTATTCACGATCCCGGATACGGGATGGGTAGTATCAAGAAGTTAAGAAATATCAGAGCGAGCAACGCGAACACAGCAGGTGGATAAATGCCTTTACAGTTCTCACGTTTATGAAACACCTTGAGAAAGAGGATAAAGGAAGTATTTCCCACAGATGGCACGAGGAGCAACGATGACCAGGGGACTCGTCATCAGACAGGGCCAGATATGCTCTGGACGTACTTCAAATACACCAAATGTGTTACAGGTGAGAGAGTGACATGCCAAGTATTTTGAGCAATGGAGGGATGTGAAAAGTTGTGCTTGTGTTGAAATAGCAACCACGGTCTTGAACACGAAAATACACTGAGTGTACAAAACATTAAGAAAACCTTCTTAATATTGAGTTGCACCCCCTTTCCCCTCCCCCACAACAGCTTCAATTCGTTGGGGCATTGACTCTATAAGGTGTTGAAAGCATTCAACAGGGATGCTGGCCCATGTTGACTCCAATACACTGGCTGGATGTTCTTTGGGTAGGGGACCATTTTTGATACAGTACACACTGGAAACTGTTGAGCGTTAAAAGCCCAGTAGAGTTGCAGTTTTGGACACAAACCTCTGCGCCTGGAACCTACTACCGTACCCCGTTTAAAAGGCACTTACATCTTTTGTCTTGCCCATTCACTCTCTGAATGGCACACATACACAATCCATGTCTCAATTTGATCAAGGCTTAAAAATACTTATTTAACCTGTCTCCTCCCCTTCATTTACACGTGACATCAATAAGGGATCATAGCTTTCACATCTATTCACCTGGTCAGTCTATGTCATGGAAAGAGCATAATGTTTTCAAAATATTTTGTACACCATGTCTATACTTTAGGTCCAATGCAGCCGTTTTTATCCCAATATCAAATAATTTCTGGGTAACAATTACTGTGAGGTGAGGAGGCTAACGAAATGAGACTTGTCACCTAAAACCCTCACAAACTTTTACAGATGCACATTTGAATGCATCTTGTCGGGCTGTATCACCGCCTGGTACGACAACTGCACTGCCCCCAACCACAAGTCTCTCCAGAGGGTGGTGCGGTCTGCCAAACGCATTTCCCGGGGAAAACTACCTGCACTCCAGGACACCTACAGCACCCTATGTCATAGGATGGTCAAATAGATCATCAAGGACATTAACCACCAGAGCCACTGCCGGTTCACCCCGCTATCATCCAGAAGGCGAGGTCAGTAGAGGTGCATAAAAGCTGGGACCGAGAGACTGAAAAACAACCTCTATCTCAAGGTCGTCAGACTGTTAAACAGCCACCACTAGCACATTAGAGGCTGCTGCCTATAGGCATAGACTAGAAATCACTGGCCACTTTAAGGAATGGAACACTAGTCACTTTAATAATGTTTACATATCTGGCATTACTCATCTCATATGTATACACTGTATTCTATACTATTCTACGGTATCTTAGTCACTTAATGTTTACATGTCTGGCATTACTCATCTCATATGTATATACTGTATTCTATACTATTCTACGGTATCTTAGTCTGTTCCGCTCTGACATCGCTCGTCCATTTATGTATATAGTCCTAATTCATTCCTACGTAGATTTGTGTGTATTGGGTATATGTTGTGTAATTTGTTAGATGTTACTTGTTAGATATTACTGCAATGTCTGAGCTCGAAGAATAAGCATTTCGCTACACCCTCAACAACTAATCACGTGTGTGTGACCAATACAATGTTATTTGATTTGATTTTGATTGTTTTACATTTAAAAAAATTGCCTCTGAGCGAAGAGCAATTTCTCAGGCAATAATTTAGCTAGGACTGTCTGGGAGTAGTTTGAGTGAGGAGGAGAAAACAGAAAATGAGTTGTTATTGGCAGGGAGGTTTGGAACTATCTTTCTAATTTGTCTATTAACAAATGTATCGACTGGTGATGTCACAATGGTAGGCCAAAAACACCATCCCACCAAAACAGGCTGAAATTTTAGGCGGTCTTTTCAATTTCACAGTACTATTTCCAACCTCATAGTATGGAAATATATATAAAACACAGGGCAATCGCGCAGTGCACTGGGCCTTTAAGGCCTTAAAATGGGAATTACTATGTTTTAGAGTAAGCTGGCATAATCAAGACTTTATTTTCATCAAATGTTGGCCAACATGTATTATACATGTACATTATACGTGTACATTCTGGAAGACTATATAATACGTGTACATTCTGTCAGTGTCACGAATCCCGCTGAAGATGGTGCCACTTCCTGTTCGGGCGGCGCTCGGCGGTTGTCATCGCCGGCCTACTAGCTGCCACCGATCCCCTTTTCTGTTTCATTTAGTCGTGTCTGATTTGTTGCACCTGTTTCGTGTTTAGGTTTGGTTGTGGGCTATTTAAACCCAGCAGAGCCTCCGGCTTTTGTGCTTGTTTTTCTGTTTGTGGTGTTTGATTATTCTTGTGGTTTCTTTTTTCCAATCAGTTTCGTCCTGTTTGTTTGGACTGGGACTTTACGCGTCCGTGTGTGTGTGTGTGGCGTGACCGTCTCTCGGGTTTTGTTGGAATATTAAAAGATCCACATCTTTTGAACTACCCTGCTCTCTGCGCCTGACTCCTGCACTCACTACTTATTGAAGCCGTGACAGTCAGTGATGTTGTAGATGCTAGAATAGTAGCCTTTGATCAAGGCTATGGAAGTAATAGTTACTCTGCGCCCTGCCCATCCTCTTCTAACCACATTTCCGCAAACGTGTCAAATGCAAAGGGTTTGGTACTAACAGGGGTCTTGGATATGTTTGGGCTACGAGGGCTTGTTCATTTGTTTTACCAACCTCGCTTTTTTTGTCTCCACAACCTCAATTTATTTGTTCTAGCCTGACACACATCTGACTGGGGCTACAGCATATATATATATATATATATATATATATATATATATTTCACCAAGGGCTGTTGTTCCACTGAACTCCAGTCAAGTTCTCAAACATTTAAACAGGGTTTCTCCATGGGGAAGAGATGTTTACCCATAGCTGCGTGGGCCTCAGCCCAGTCTATGCTTCAGTCTGCACCTTCAACCTGCTAGAGCACAAACAGAAGACAGATAGAGAGAGAGAGAGAGAGAGCGATAGAAAGGTGAAGAGAGAGAGGGAGAAAGACAGAGAGGGAGAGAGAAAGAGAGCGAGAGAGACAGAGAGAGAGAGGGAGAGAGAGAAAGAGAGGGAGAGAGAGAGAGAAAGCGAGAGAGACAGAGAGAGTATAAGTAATGTGAAACCGGACTCAGCCACTTTTTGCCATTGACCTTTGTCTGTCTGTCTATCTGACTACCCTGTCTGGCTGTCCTGTGTGTCTGTCCTGTCCATGTAGCTGTACAGCACCCGGCCCCATGCCACACCCCCCGACGCCCCTTTGTGGTGGCTGGAGTGGCGCAAGGATCCGCCTTTGATCCCCGGCCAACTATTCATCTCTCCAAAGGAAGAGAAAGAGAAGAAAACAGAGAGAGAGAAGAGAGAGAGAGAGAGAGAGAGGGAGAAAAATAGCCTCCTCTTGCTGCCAATTATTGGAAAAACATCAAGGTCTGCTCTGTGTAAAGAGAAAAGAAGAGGGAAGACAGATAAAAAAGGGTTTGATAGTTTGACTTGGTGTTAGTTGGAGGATTCTGGTGATAGAGGCTATGGGGAGGCTGACCTGCTGGAGGTCACGGACAGGTGTATATATCTGTCACGACTTCCGCCGAAGTCGGTCCCTCTCCTTGTTCGGGTGGTGTTCGGCGGTCGACGTCACCGACCTTCTAGCCATCACGGATCCATTTTTCATTTTCCATTGGTTTTGTCTTGTCTTCCTTCACACCTGGTTCCAATCCCATCAATTACATGTTGTGTATTTAACCCTCTGTTTCCCCTCATGTCCTTGTCGGAGATTGTTTGATTGGATGTGATGTGCAAGTTATGTGTTGGTGTGCAACGGGTTTTGTACCCACTTTTGTTATTTTGGTTTTTGGAGTTTTGTCAGCACCATTAAACAACTCCGTTTATACCAAGTTTGTTCTCCTGCTCCTGACTTCCCTGCCACCAACATGCATCCTTTACAATATCTATGGGTCTTCTCTCTCTCTCTCTCTCTCTCTCTCTCTCTCTCTCTCTCTCTCTCTCTCTCTCTCTCTCTCTCTCTCTCTCTCTCTCTCTCTCTCTCTCTCTCTCTCTCTCTCTCTCTCTCTCTCTCTCTCTCTCTCTCTCTCTCTCTCTCTCTCTCTCTCTCGGTGTGCAGTCAATAAAAGCATAAGGGAATATATATCAAACAAACAAACAAGTCCGCAGCGAGACAACCACTATGACTTGAAGCGTGTCAACTGCACTACATTATGAGGGACATGGCCACTACAACAGCGAAGAGGATTAAAATGTTTGCCGTAAGCCAAACAGATTTGTCAACCTACGAAGAACAGATAAATATCACGTGGTAAATCATACGGGTGAAACGAATACAGCAGCCATCGTCTTGGTTTTAGCAACGCTCCTGAAAGCCATTCATATACTGCACGGTTTTGTATGGGAAGCTGATGCCAACAAACCATCATTATATTCAAGTATGTCAATTCAGAAGACACTGTTCGTAAGACCACATCGATCCGTTAGTTTTCACACAAACTTTCAGTTCGTCATAGTACGTCAACGCATACTATAATGACACCTACATGAGTACATACAGTGGGGAGAACAAGTATTTGATACACTGCCGATTTTGCAGGTTTTCCTACTTACAAAGCATGTAGAGGTCTGTAATTTTTATCATATGTACCCTTCAACTGTGAGAGACGGAATCTAAAACAAAAATCCTAGAAAATCACATTGTATGATTTTTAAGTAATTAATTTGCAATTATTGCATGACATAAGTATTTGATGTATCAGAAAAGCAGAACTTAATATTTGGCACGGAAACCTTTGTTTACAATTACAGAGATCATACGTTTCCTGTAGTTCTTGACCAGGTTTGCACACACTGCAGCAGGGATTTTGGCCCACTCCTCCATACAGACCTTCTCCAGATCCTTCGGGTTTCGGGGCTGTCACTGGGCAATACTGATCCCTCACCTTCCTCATGATCATTGATGCCCCACGAGGTGAGATCTTGCATGGAGCCCCAGACTGAGGGTGATTGACCGTCATCTTGAACTTCCATTTTCTAATAATTGCGCCAACAGTTGTTGCCTTCTCACCAAGCTGCTTGCCTATTGTCCTGTAGCCCATCCCAGCCTTGTGCAGGTCTACAATTTTATCCCTGATGTCCTTACACAGCTCTCTGGTCTTGGCCATTGTGGAGAGGTTGGAGTCTGTTTGATTGAGTGTGTGGACAGGTGTCTTTTTATACAGGGAACGAGTTCAAACAGGTGCAGTTAATACAGGTAATGAGTGGAGAACAGGCGGGTTTCTTAAAGAAAAACTAACAAGTCTGTGAGAGCCAGAATTCTTACTGGTTGGTAGGTGATCAAATACTTATGTCATGCAATAAAATGCAAATTAATTACTTAAAAATCATACAATGTGATTTTCTGGATTTTTGTTTTAGATTCCTTCTCTCACAGTTGAAGTGTACCTATGATAAAAAATTACAGACCTCTACATGCTTTGTATGTAGGAAAAACTGCAAAATCGTCAGTGTATCAAATACTTGTTCTCCCCCACTGTATGTCAACAGAGACACTCATAGACAAGCACTAGTTCCTATTACGGGGCCTAAGGCAAAGCTTTGAAGCAAGATTCTGAGGGAATTATCAAAAGTGCATGACCTGTTAGCTAAAATACTCCATCTCACAGATATCTAGGTACGGTAGGTTACACTAGGACACAAAATCCTCACAGACAAGACTAGTGCATTTATCATTTCTGCAAACGGCCCTTTTGCACAGGCTCGTCTCCTCTTCTCTCCCCTCTCGTCCTTGTGAGGAAAAATAACTGACAATAGCTCAGACATTGATCACCAAGGATCTCTCTCTCTCTCCCTCTCTCTCTCTCTCTCTGTCTCTCTCTGTCTCTCTCTGTCTCTCCCTCTCTCTCTCTCTCTCTCTCTCTGTCTCTCTCTGTCTCTCCCTCTCTCTCTCTCTGTCTCTCCCTGTCTCTCTCTCTGAGTTTTTTCTTTCTTTTCCGTGGCTGTTGTTTATTTGTGTTTCTCCGGAGACCTTCTCAGCCGATGAGCGAGAGAAAACAAAACTGAACATTTAAAAACCCCTCAAGCCCTTTAAACACTTGTCATTCGTCCTTTTATACATTCCCTGCTAGAGTTGCTATAGAGACCATGTCTCTGTTTCATTAGCTTCTCTAGTGAGGGAGAGAGGGGAGAGAAAAAAACGTCAGTCAATTAGGGCGTAGGGAATGATCAAAAGGAAGACGTTTAAAAATCCAATTTGCCATGGGAGGTGCTAGATGAGACGTTGAGTGAAGGGTATATACACTCGAAAACATCTGCATTTGTGTTTTAATGCGTGTGCGTGTACGTGTGGCTGTGTACAGCTCTGTTTGAGTATTTGTACATTGATCTTTATGTAAGTCCACACGTGTGATTTCACATACATTCAGGTGTGTATGTGTGCATGTGAATGCACATTATACCTGAATACCTGCACCAGCCACGTGCATTCAGTTGTGCAGGCAGACCGGGGCGCTATCAGACACGACCATCACTAATATCAATGGAATGGAACATGGACACTGGTGAATGTGAAAGAACACTGGGGTAGTATTTGGAGGCAGGACCATGTATCGCTTACAAACCATAATTAACAATCGATCTATAGCTGGAGTCTGGCCAGACACGCAGCGGTAGAGGTGCCCTGGTAGAGCGAGAGAGAGAGAGCGAGAGAGAGAGAGAGCGAGAGAGAGAGAGAGAGAGAGAGAGACAGACAGACAGACAGACAGACAGACAGACAGACATACAGAGAGAGAGAGAGAGAATATAAAACATGTTGGAGGTACAGAGCTGCGGGCAGGTTAGTGAAGCATAAGAGCACACACACACACTCACACGCGTGTAAATCTACACACGCACACACACTCACACAACACCGCACACACATAGAAAATAATGGGGCTCCGAGTAACACATCTCAGATCACTCAGGGCCATATTGTTCCTGAATTTGAAATATGGCCACAGACGAGGAAACAGGCCGTTTCTTTGGGATTGATGTTCCATTCACGCAACACGCTTTCATGTCCTACAGGAGCATTGTCCCAGGACCTTCACAACACTGCCAAGAGCTTAAGCACAGGATGGTGATGTAATCGCCTACACAATGAATCTAAGTGGGCATCGCCGTTAGGCTAGAGCGTCCTCACGAATCCCTTACTTCCTTCTTGAAAAACACGTAGGGCGGGGAAAAAACGAGGAAGAGCGAGGAAGAGCAAGGAGGCCCTCGAATGCCCATTGGCTGAGCGAGTCTCGGGCCTCCAAGGGCTTTGTTTCTCTCGTCCTCCGTGCGTTTTTAAACCTGGCGACAGAAGATACATTTCTGGCTACAGAGTTTGTGTGGCTGCAGACGGTCCATTACGAGAGACTTGCTAAGTCAATGCGCATTCAAGTCCCAGTTCCTCATTGTGCAGAGTTTGTCTGGCTACAGACGATCCATTACAGCACCGTCAACACTCTCCGAGCCCCGTCCTCCTCGACGAGGAAGTGATATCACGGCGTGTCAATGTCACAGTGTGTCACGTCTAAGACCTAATGCACACCACACACACACACACACACACACACACACACACACACACACACACACACACACACACCTCCTGTAAAAGGATAAGAACACACACCAAAGACTAGCCCATCAAAGGAAGGGATGTGAGAGATTCTTTCCCGAGATGAAAGCGAGGGATATTCTCTCGTTTCAGAGAAGGATAGAGCTCAGCTCTTCTCCCTCCGTCGCCACGAAAAGCCTTGAAGTAACACTAACGCATTATTTATTTCTTTTAAGGACGGAGGAAGAGGGGAAAAAAATACGTGATTTTACGTCCCACGCGGTGTTATTTGGTCTGTCACTTCCAATTTTCTACCACAGCTTTCCTCTTAGCTGGCTTCAGTCACTCTGGTCCCCCTCCCCGTCCGTCTCCCTCCCTATCCAAGCCTGTGTATGTTGAGGTAATCACAAAGTGACAGCTTCAAATCCTCCGCCACACACTCTTCATTATAGCCACCTCCGCTTCAGAGGCCCCGCTGGTGACTGGTTTTGAGGGGCTTTTGCTACTGTAACACTGTCGATCATGGATCCGTCCTACATCCCTTAGCAGAGGGTGGTCGGTCTTTTTGGTGTGTGTATGTGTGTGTGCGTATGTGCATCTGTGTGTATCATGGAGCTGTGGTAAAGCTTCCGAAGCTGGGAAAGGCAACAAACAGAAAAAATGCCTTCAACAGCAGATTTGTGAGGGAACTCCATCTTCTCGATTTTCCATCCCCCGTTTCTCCCCCTCTCTTCCTCTCTGAAGATGTAAGAGAGTGTGTATCCCCCCCCCATCCCCATGTCTTAAGAAGCTGGGACCCCCTGCAGGTCAGCCTATTTGATGACCTCCAGAAGCATTTACTGGGTGTCGTGAATCCTGGGACCTGGCCGAATCAATTACGTTTCTTTTGAAGTGAGAAACTCTGAAGTTGATAGGTGTAGAAGACATCATATCTAACAGTCTGACCATCTCTGGCATGACCAAGACTCTGGGCATATCAGCCATTTTATATCTGCCATCATAGACCTCTTTCTCCCTTAATTAATACACGGTCTTCATCATTAAAGTGAGTGACACACACTCACACATGTGCCACATAAACATTCACATGCATGTTCACACAAGCGTGAGCACACACACACACACACACACACCCTCCTTCACCACTCGTAGGTGATTGTGAAACATCTTTGATATTTTTTTTCTCTTCGCTGAAATGTATTGCCTCTACATAATCCATGACAAAAAAATAATGTGATTTGGTGTATCTCTAAATGACAGAAAAACAGCTGACAGAAATTAATAAGTTACCAGGGTGAGGAGATAGGAAAAAGGGGGAGGAGGTGGAGAGGGGAAGAAAGGGGGATAACCTGGCAGCGAAACAGACAAATCATCCAATCATCTCTCAGGCATATCGGTATGGAGAAAGTGGACCTCAGACAGAACAACAGCCTTGCATTTCTCCTATTACCCAGGCCTATCTTCTCTGGCTCCAACCATTCTCCGAAAACAACGGGGTTTTCTGTTACAGCTTAAATGGTGCAAAGCTAGCTATGAGCAAGTTTCTGGATTTCTCCCCCCTTCTCTATTTGGTCTGGTCCAAACTCAGCTGAACCTAGTCTTCCTAGTGACTCTTTGAACTCTGCATGATGGCCATGTCTGTGATAGGGAACGTGCAGTCCTGTAGACTGTGTGTGTGTGCGTGTGTGTGTGTGTGGGGGGGGGGGGGGGGGGGTTAGTTTCACTATCCTTGTGGGGAAAATATGTCCTCACACGGATAGTAAAACAAGGAAAATACGGACAAGTGGGGACATTTCGTCTTAGGGGTTAGGTTTAGAGTTACAATTAGGGTTAGAATTTAGAGTAAGGTTCAGGGTTAGGAGTGAGGGTTAGGTTTAGTTTTAGGAGTTAGAATTTTGGGGTTAGGTTAAGGTTAGGTAAGGGTTAGGGTTAGGGTTTAGGGAAAATATGTTTTGGTCCTCACAAGGATAGTAAAACAAAAGTGTGTGTTTGTGTGTGTGTGTGTGTGTGTGTGTGTGTGTGTGTGTGCGTGCGTGCGTGCGTTTATTTAGAGTAGTGTACTGTATTTCTTCACAGTCAGCATCTGGATTTATTTCTATACTGGTATGTTGTAAAAACACTGATGAAGGTGCACTACATTCACCTTGTTGATGGATTACATCCCACATCCAAAGACAGGTTACAGTAAGATACAGCCTGAGATACTGGCGGGTCCTATAAAGTGGTGGTGAGAAGTGGGCCAGATGTGGACTTTATGGCTTGTTGTTGACAGAGGGGCTCAGTGTCAGCTGTGTGTGTGTGTCTGCTTGCTTGCACACGTGTGTGTGTGTGTGTGTGTGTGTGTGTGTGTGTGTGTGTGTGTGTGTGTGTGTGTGTGTGTGTGTGTGTGTGTGTGTGTGTGTGTGTGTGTGTGTGTGTGTGTGTGTGTTTGAGCGCTCAGTATTCAAGCTTTAATATCTTTCTTTTAATGCCTTTCTTGCAAACTCAAAACCTGTCACGCCCTGACCGTAGATTGCTTTCTATGTTTCTATTTTTAGTTTGGTCAGGGTGTGATGTGGGTGGGTATTCTATGTTGTAGGTCTAGGTTTTCATTTTCTATGTGTTTGGTTCTCATTCAGAGGCAGCGGTCTATCGTTGTCTCTGATTGAGAGCCACACTTAGGTAGCCTGTTTTCCCATTTTGAGTTGTGGGTGATTGTTTTCTGTTTTGTGTGAGTACCTGACAGAACTGTTGCGTTTTGGTCTACTTTTGTTTTTGTTTCAGTGTTCCGGTTATAATAAACAACATGGACACTTACCACGCTGCGCATTGGTCCGATATTTCCTACTCCTCCTCTGAAAGAGGAGGAAAAGCGTTAAGGAATCACCCACCAAAGGAGGACCAAGCAGCGTAAGAAGAAGGAGAGGAGCTATCTGGAGGAATGGACATGGGAGGAGATTTTGGACGGTAAGGGACCCTGGGCACATGCTGGGGAATATCGCCACGGGGAGGAGCTGGAGGCAGCTAAAGCCAAGCGGAGGCGATATGAGGAGTTAGCACGGCAGCGCAACTGGCACGAGAGGCAGCCCCAAAATTTTCTTGGGGAGGCACACGGGGAGTGTGGCTAAGTCAGGTAGGAGACCTGAGCCAACTCCCCATGCTTAGAGAGGTTGACCGGGCAGGCACCGTGTTATGCGGTGAGGCGCACGGTGTCCCCAGTGCACAGGCATAGCCCAGTGTGCTACATCGCAGCTCCTCGTATCGGCCGGGCTAGAGTGGGCATCGAGCCAGGAGTAATGAAGCCGGCTCAGCGCATCTGGTCTCCAGTGAGTCTCCTCGGCCCGGGTTATATGGCACCAGCCCTACGCACGGTGTCCCCAGTTCACCAGCACAGCCCAGTGCGGTCTGTTCCACTCGCCGCACTTGCCGGGCTTCAGGGAGTATCCAGCCAGGACAGGTTGTGCAGGCTCGGTGCTCGAGACCTCCAGTGCACCTCCACGGTCCGGATCATCTGGTGCCTCCTCCGTGCACCAGGCCTCCTGTGGCAGCCCCACGCACCAGGTTGTCTCTCCGTCTCCTCCCTTCAGGTTCTCCCTCCTGTCCGGCGCTTCCAGAGTCTCCTTCCTGTCCGGAGCTGCCAGAGCCGCCCTTCTGTCAGGAGCTGCCAGAACCGCCCGTCAGTCAGGAACTGCCAGAGCCGCCCGTCAGTCAGGAGCTGCCAGAGCCGCCCGTCAGTCAGGAACTGCCAGAGCCGCCCTTCTGTCAGGAGCTGCCAGAGCCGCCCGTCAGTCAGGAACTGCCAGAGCCGCCCGTCAGTCAGGAACTGCCAGAGCCGCCCGTCAGTCAGGAGCTGCCAGAGCCGCCCGTCAGTCAGGAACTGCCAGAGCCGCCCGTCAGTCAGGAACTGCCAGAGCCGCCCGTCAGTCAGGGGCTGCCAGAGTCGCCCATCACTCAGGGGCTGCCAGAGTCGCCCATCACTCAGGGGCTGCCAGAGTCGCCCATCACTCAGGGGCTGCCAGAGCCGCCCGTCAGTCAGGAGCTGCCAGAGCCGCCCGTCACTCAGGGGCTGCCAGAGTCGCCCGTCACTCCTGCACTGCTTGTCAGGCGCTGCCGGAGTCTCCCGTCTATTCGGGGCACGCTGCAAGGGTCCCCAGTCCGAGGTTGGCGGCGAGGGTCGCGGCTCCTAAGGCGCCACTTAAGTGGGCCAAGACTATGGTGGAGTGGGGTCAGAGCCACCACCGCGGACAGATGCCCACCCAGACCCTCCCCTATGGGCTTAGGTTTTGCGGCCGGAGTCCACACCTTTGGGGGGGGGGGGGGTTCTGTCACACCCTGACCGTAGATTGCTTTGAATGTTTCTATTTTTATACACAGACGTATACAAATACATATACGGATTTAGTTGTTTCACTCTAACCAAGGTCGTTTCCCATTCTGATATATTCTGATGTGGTGTAGGTCCTGCCTGTCAAGCCCTACCCTCTCCTCTCTTTCCCTCCTCCCCCTATTCAGACGGTTCTAGGCAACAACCTTGGACACACACACACCTCAATCTGCTCATGCTTAGCCTCCCTCTCTCGCTCTCTCTCTCTCTCTCTCTCTCTCTCTCTCTCCCTGCCTCTCCTCTCTTCCTCCCTTTGTCATCCCTGTTGTTCTTTCCGTCCCTTTGAAACTTAAAATTACCCTGGCCCGATTGTGTTCTGTTCTGTGCATTCTGTTACCATGGCGATTGCCATGCAGAGCATAGGGAGGGTGTGTGTGTGTGCATGTGTGAATGAGTGTGTGTGTGTGTGTGTGTGTGTGTGTGTGTGTGTGTGTGTGTGTGTGTGTGTGTGTGCATGTGCTCGTGTGTGTGTGTTCATGTGCCAGTGCTGTCAGCCAAGCACAGAGGGTGTCCATATCTGTTTAAAAAACATCAACTATAAAAATGTTATACCCCACCACCCCTCCCCATCTCTCTCTCCCTTCCTTCCTCCCTCCCTCTCTCTTTCCTTCTCTCTGCAGTGGCTGCACCAGCTCCCTCCTTCAAACTCGCCCCCCCCTTTCCCCTCTCTCTCTCTGCAGCAGCAGTTGAGATTGATGGACGGAACCCACAGGTCTGGTGGGAGTAGAATGTGAGGATGATGAGAAGAGGAGCGAGAGGCTGGGGCTCATCTGGCTTGCAGATTGCAGCAACGTCTCAGTAATCAAGGCATCAGGGTGTCAGCTTACATTACCCTCCGCTCTGACCATAAACCACTGGTACAACTGGTTTTAATGGAACACCCTGACTGGGATGTGAGGGTCGTGTGTGTGTGTGTGTGTGTGTGTGTGTGTGTGTGTGTGTGTGTGTGTGTGTGTGTGTGTGTATGTGTGTGTGGGGGGGGGGGGGGTTGTGTGTGTGTGTGGGGGGGGGGGAGTTGTGTGTGTGTGTGTTTGGGGGTGGTGTGTGTGTGTGTGATGGGGGTTGAATGTGTGTGTGTGGGGGGGGGTTGTGTGTGTGTGTGGCGGGGTTGGGGGGGGTTGTGTGTGTGTGGGGGGGTTGGGGTTGGGGAGGGGGGGGGTGCAAGAAACAAGACGGATTTGTATCTCTTTTACCCAGGGGTGGTCCACAATCATCCAACCTGAGGACAATCAACCAACCAAGAGAAGAGGAACGGGAAGGAGAGGTAGTGTGTGGTTTGTGCTCATCTTAAAAGCTCCACACGTTCACCTCAATGAGCCTGACAGTGTTGTGGCACAAGTGCTTATTGAGGCATGGCGAAGACCAAATCAAGACCTTTTCATTGGTGTGTGGGTTCCATCTCAGTCATCCAGAACATACAGTTGGGCTGTGGTCAACATTAGTGCACTATAAAGGGAATAGGGTGTCATTTGGGACGTATTATGGGTTGGAACTGTGTGAACTGAACTATTCTTACTGTTATTTCACCTGTTGGGTGACTGGTGTAAAATATTGAGACAGAGAGACAGACAGACAGAGTAACAAAAAAACTGCTGGAGTAACACACATTGGACAGTGGAGAGAGATGGGTGGGGGGGGGGTGATGGGTGGGGGTGGGTGGGGGGGGGGGGTCCACGACTTCAGCAGCCCATTGCCAGACACATTCTAGGATGGGGGCAGCAGTATTGCGATAAGCCCTGTCTCTCCTTGGATTGTAATTACCTCTTGAGGAAAGAGAGACACAGGGAAATAAATAAGGAGACGTGTAGGGACTGAGTAATAGGAGATTTAGACAGACAGTGGCTTTATCTGGTGGTACAGGAGTTCACACACACACGCGCACGCGCACACACACACACACACACACACACACACACACACACACACACACACACACACACACACACACACACACACACACACACACACACACACACACACACACACACACACACACACACACACACACACACACACACACACGTGCATGCACACACACACACACACGTGCATGCACACACACAAACTGGGATTTGAAAAAATAAAAACAATTTACAGTTTTCACGCCTTGTCAGGTCATTTTTCTCCTCTCTCACCCACCTCTCTCTAACAGTAGCTCTCCGACTACAGTACATAGCAATCAGCCATTCAATCTGATCTATTCCCTCTCCCTGGACCACACAATCCGTTCAAACAAACGCCTTTTAATGAAAATGCATTCCAGAGTTGTGTGGATTTAACCGGATTTTATCCACTCTTTTCCTAGGCTTTGGGGAAAGTGCTGAAACTCCGGCAGCCCACTTTAAGAAGCGCTGACACCGGAGAATATCCGGCGTTCCTGTCTGCATTCAAGGAATGAGGACTACAGATCAGCTTAGGAGAACTCCGGTCTACCCCGTCAGCCAACTCATTATGGAGCAGCAGCACCACCCACCATTTATTAGGGCCTCCGAGGGTGCACACCAAATGGCACCCTATTCCCTGTACAGTGAACTACTTTTGACCACAGCCTTATGGGCCCTGGTCAAAAGTAGTGCACTGCATAGGAAACAGAGTGCCATTTGAGGCACACCCTTACTGAAATACCAGGATAAGTCGAGCACCTATTTCGGGGAGCTGGAATTGTGAGAGCTTTAACCTGGCACATTTGCCATGCTCAAGTGTAGATTCAGCTCTAAGTACCACAAGCATCACAGGCAGTTGTGTGACACTTTTTCCCCGTTTCCTTGTCGAACTCTTACCTTTGAGATGAATGGATAACGAGTACGAAAAGATTGGCGCATTTGACACGCTGGGCGTGGTGCTCAAACGCACGGTTGGCTTTAAATTTTTGCATCATACCCTTGGTATATTGTCTGATATACACACGGCTGAACTGCTGTTTCAGCCAATCAGCATCCAGGACCCAAACTACCCGGTTTATGATTATTCATATGTAACTATAGTGATTACAGACCCTGTGCCTGCAACGTATCCATGAATATTCAGAGCAATTGTGTAACCCCTTTATAACCAGATGTGTTATAGTAACGGTACATTGATTAGGATGTGAGGGGTTATGGCACATCGGTGGCCAACAGATCTCAACATTCCCCATGGTCTGCTGATATGAAGAGTGACAGGGGTGACAAGGCAGCAGCGACACATCAGTCCAAACCACAGTCCCCCCCCCACGGCAGCCAAACTAAACCCAGTCCAACCCTACCGCCGTCCCTGCCTCGCCCCTGCCAAATCCTCAGAGGCGTAGGCCTAGTTTGCAGTGTGGAGACGTTGGAATATCGACCTCCTACACAGCTGAGGGGATGTTCAACCCTGGAGGACTGTGGAGTTTGCCCAACAGACCGTCAACGGACCGGGGTCTAACATTGACAGAGAAATAAACACACATTGAATAATAGCCCCTCACAAAGTAACGTTCATTGACAAAAGAGGTTAGAATGATTGGAAAATGAAAAAAAAAAGGTTCATATGAAGTACAAAACTGAAAAAGCTCAACTTTAGAAGCCAATAATGACCTGAATATGAACAATAACACTCAAGATACGTCAACATGTTGACAACATACATTACAACATGCAAAGTCATGCCAAAAGAGTGACAGGACAATGAGATAAAAAACAAAATGGAGGACACTGAACGTCACATCTTCATGCCTCTCACTTTCAAGATGGCCGATGTCAGTCTGGACCGAAAAAGTCAGTCTTCGACTGGTCCAGATGTCCCCTTGTCCCATTGTCATCCAGACACAAGCCTGGTTCCTTGACAAGCCTCTCCAGACAGAACCCATCACCAGTGGGCCACACTGGACCGCTTCCAATCTTCTGACAGCTCCTTTCCATGGATCAACATTAGAGTGGTCCTTTGTGCCATAGCCTGAAAGACAAAGGAAGAGAGCACATCCCCCTTGAGGTTAGTATAATTGAAGAACCTTCGGATACATCTTAGCTGCATAGGGAGCATTGGGGACATATATCCAGGTAGATAATATTCTAGGTCATTTATTATTCAGACCCTGCTAGGGCTATAGTCAGATCTCCCACATGATCGCTACAGTGGTCGAGGGTGAAAGGTCACATCAAATAGACAAGGCCTAAGATGACAGCAGAAGACGCCGCCGCACAATTCCCCGGTGTCCGCCATGAGCCAGGATCTCCCCCCCCCCCCACACACACACACTCAAGGGTTTCGGCAAGGGAATGGAAAGGTCGCACGGGCAACACAGGTCAACGCTTTGATCATATCAGAGGAAATCTCAAGGCCCTTTCATGCATGAGAAGAAGTGGGCTGCCATTTTGAATTTCAGAGGTGGAACGCTGGGCCAAAAGGGTCCCAAAGGGAGCCGGCAGCTCTTCATTGGTCCACCAGCTTAGATGCTGGTGGACCAAAACAAGATGGGTGGAAACAAAAAAAGGACCCATGATAACGGTTATTAAACTGCACATTTTATCAGCCCCCCCCTATTAGAAAGTCAACGGGCGGTTATGTATTCATGCAGGCGGCGAAAGGCTCCGAGAGAGACTGTGACCCCTATGCTTGACCTCTCCACGGCTTTGAACTTTATTTTTTTCCCGGGCATCGACTCCCTCCCAAGAGTGAATACTTTCCTTCGGCATCCAGTTGCAGACGTAAAACCACATGACATTTGAGGAATGCAAATAATAGAAAGCGCTTTCTGTGAAAGATTCATTGGACGCTCCGCTGTTGCCACAGAATCATTCAGAGAGCACATGTAAATACCTCTTAGAGTTGCGGAGGAATGCATGCCATTTCCTCTTCAAAGCCCTGACCCATTCATTTGGTTGGCGGAGATAGGAGTGCGCCGTAAAGAAGAAGAAGAAAATAAAAAAAACGATAGAAATGGTTTGCGTCATGGTTGTGAACTGCGGTGAGAGAAACTTTTCATTTTCAAGAGTTCCAAGTGCTGTTTATCCCGAGTATAAAGGGCTATTTATCTTCCTATTAAGCATTGTTTAAGTCCGTTTTGTCTGAGCGCTTCAATTAAAACCCCTCCTCGAAACAACAGTTGTCGAGTTGTCCAATGAAAACGGTTTACTGAACCCAAACGTTCACAGGCTACTGTCTGGCAGTAGCCCACGCCAAACAAGCCCTTAAAGGAACAGCGACATGTAACACAAGAAAAGAGAGAGAACAAAGAAAAGGCCTGGTCTTAGAACTTCTGCAGTGCCCAACCCCCTCCCCCCATCCCCCCTGTTCCACCAACCACAAGGACACCTGGCACTAGCACATTCCAGGCATTCACGTGATTGGCAGACAGCAGGGGGACTGGCATGCTGGACCCCGTGGAACCCAGAGCAAAGAGATAAATGGGGTCCCCATTTACAACACAGCAACAGCCCATCAGAACACAGGCACATAACTGTCCAAGCGGGTCGCTGCTATGTAGAACAGGTGACTGAAACGGGCGGGTTCTATCATATCAATCCAGGCAGGAATGGGGCGGCAGGGTAGCCTAGTGGTTAGAGCGTTGGACTAGTAACCGGAAGGTTGCAAGTTCAAACCCCCAAGCTGACAAGGTACAAATCTGTCGTTCTGCCCCTGAACTGGCAGCACTGTTCCTAGGCCATCATTGCAAATAAGAATTTGTTCTTAACTGACTTAAATGTGCAGATATTCACATGGTCTTTAAGACTGTCAGCCGTGTGAATTTTGACTTAGACCCTGTACGTCCTCAGACAGACAGAACGACAGAGTGACTTTCTTCCCGTCTCTGGGGAAGGGGACGTGTTAGGGGGGACATGACGAGCGGACACCTCCGCTGGTACACATATAGCTAATTGTCATAAATCAAATGATGTAGGAGGAATAGTCTTTGCGCTAAAGTCTCCGTTGAATTATTTGTCCAACCAATGGAGATGGTGTTATCGATTCCCATGTGACCAAGCGAACCGACGTTGACAAAAACATTTCTAGAAAAACATTGTTTTTTACAAGGTACCATAATCATGTAAATGAATATGGTTTGATACAAACTCTGTCAAACATCAGTAGCTAGACCAAGACTACCGCAAAACAAGAGCAAAATGCAAATAACTACAGTATTTTTGTTGAGGTTTACTGAGGAAAATGATTAGCTAAGCACACAATAGGACAAAGATACACTACAAAGACAACCCCAAACTATCCCTTGGGAGAGACACACGGCTTCAATTAACTGACAGACAGGGACAGCATTAGGAATTCTATCATGTGTTGGCTGTAGCCTCCACTGCTTTCAACCTCAACCATACAGCAGCCAGCTAGCTAGTGTGGCTTCCCATCAATCGTGTCCTCTGGGTCTTTTGATCTGCTGGGTGGTATGTGTCCTTGGAGATACTCGTCTCTCTCCTCCTCCAACCTCTTTGTTGCCAACACCTGATTTTTCTTCTTGCATTGAAGCCAGCCAGATCTGCTCTCTGCTGCAACAGCTTCCTGCTTACCGCTTCCTGCTTATTATGCAGTGAAGGTCACGTGACTATGGTGATTTTAAACATGCATAATGCTGAGTCCGCTGAGTTACAGACACATGGAAGGGGATGCACACACACACACACACACACACACACACACACACACACACACACACACACACACACACACACACACACACACACACACACACACACACACACACACACACACACACACACACACACACACACACACACACACACTACCTCTCTTTGGAACCGGGTCTAACCTAACCACGTAAGCCCAGAGCCTCCTCCTCCTCCGGCGGCCCACAGCCAAGTCCTTCCCGACAGGCCAACAGAACCCCCTGACTGCCTACGTCAGCCGTTTACGTGGTTCCCCTTGAACATGGAGGGTTGTTTCCTGCAAGCCAGACAATATGCATGAATGACCCTTCGTACTCCTGCTCCCCCTGTGAAGTGGTGTTCAGGTTACATTCCTCCAGGCTAAGCCCCAGCCTTCCCCCCAACCTGCCAGACCCAGACACACACATAGATCTGTAAACTGTTTTACACCCCAGTTCTCCCACCTGGAGGAGGGCCAAAGCCCAACCTCCCTCTAACCCAAACGCTCCACTGAGCATCAAGGCACCTCGGATTTCACCGTTGGGTATTCAGGAATACTTGTGTTTGGAGACACTCCCCATGATAAGAGAAGAGAGGAAGAGGAGAAGAGGGGAAGAGGACGTGGAAGTTGTCTTCCTAAAAAAATGAGGAAGAGAAAGCAGCCAGTATTGTCTTCACAATTTCAGCTCGTTGTTTTTTCAGCAAAGAGCTGGAAATGAATTCCCACATGTATTCTCAGTTTTGGACGGTATCTGCCTTCCCAAGGCTTTGATTTTGATGGAAGCTGCTGCTGAGAAAGGAGAGAGGCAACATACCCCCATTGTCTCCCATAGACTCAGGTGTTCCCTTAGACATCGCTGTCTTCAAAGTCCCATAAGAATCTCATCGCCTGCATTTACCAGCACTTTAAACATTCCACTCCACCACATGGTAAGGCATGTTGAATTCTTGACATATTGTGCAAGTGTGATGTAAGTCTACGACAGAGAACTCCATCTCCCTCCCATACTCCCTGCATAGAGTTGCTTAGAACGAGCTAAACATACACTATTACTAAAAGAGGGAGAGAGAGGGGGGGGGTATGTCGAGAGAGCGCAGGAGTGAGAGAGAGAAATAGATATGTCGAGAGAGGGAGAAATAGAGAGAGGGAGAGAGAAATATAGATTTACTGAGAAAGGGAGGGTGAGAGGAAGAGAGAGATGGAAAAAGAGGGTGGGAGTGTGGAATCAGAGAGGGAGGGAGAGCCTTGCACATATACACAAGGAATGAAAAGGACTGTGCTTATGAACACACTTGCAAGGCTGCCGCTCCCTTAATTGCTTCTGTGTCCAATTTGCTGCGTCTTTGTAATAACGAGGAACTGTGGCAAAGAAAGACATTTTTATGGCTGGGGAGTGGAATTAAGAGAAGAAAAAGGCAAAGAAAAGAGAGAGAGAAAGAGAGAGAGTGAGAGAGAGTGAGAGAGAGAGAGAGAGAGAGAGAGAGAGAGAGAGAGTGAGAGAGAGAGAGAGAGAGAGAGAACGAGAACATCCACAGTCTCCAAACTAGCATGTCCTGAAGTGACATGTATATTGAATACAAATCAGAGACATTGCCTGCTTTACTAGCTAGCTGTGGCACTGCAACTCATTTGCAATGCGTCAACTGGAGCTCAATCAGAGAAGGGCCCTGGTGCATAAAAAGGCGAGCTGCTCTCTGAATATTAGTTAATGCTACATTTGCAAGTCTTCGATAGGGAGAGGGAGAGGGAAAGAGAGAGAGAGAGAGAGAGAGATTTCTTGTGAAACCTCTATGAATCACTTTGTAGTGCTGGATTGATGGAAGTGATGCCTGGGTAGGGATTACTCTTTTCATTACAAACCCCCATCTGGTACAAAGACCACGTCTGTCCAGCCTTTTGCCTTTAAACATGTGTGTGTTTCACATCAATCTATTCCTATTGCAGCTGTGCTGGGGAAATGAGACAGACTCACACACGCATATACACATGTACACACACACATGCACACATATACACACACACATGTATGGAGCACAAAAACCCATCGACCCCTTTCGTTACACAAGCATCTGCACTCACACACACACATGCACGTGATTTATAAAACACACACCAAAACACAGACACATGTCCCCATCCCCACCCAGTCGCCAAGACACAAAGAGAAAACACAAGAAAAAGACAGCACTGTCTTTTGAACCGCGCCTATTCCCAACTTGAAAGAGGCACAGCCATAATCAAAACCAATGGGCACCATCGCGAAATAAATGAAAAGCAATCCATCCGCCATGCAGCCCCGCCCCCCCCTCCCCCATCCCTTCTTTTAACCAAAGCAGTGGTCCAGAACCCCACAGATGTTCTCTCCCCCTCCCTCCCTCCCTCAGATGTGTGAGGCAAGGCAGAGGGACAGACAGGAAGCTGTCATTAGTTCAGACCTCAGGGAATGGCCTCCCTATAGACCCTTGTTCCTTTTTCTCCTCCACCGGAGTCTTTAGTCATTCGGAATGGGGGGGGGGCACTCTTTTGTGTAGCACATCGCCTGGACAGCTCGACACGTCCTTGAAACCCCCACTTGTCATTGGATCAAGTGTTATAACGGCTGAACCCCGCGCACTCCTAAAGCTACGCCGCACCCCACACGACACTCAATTCCCCGAAGGGCTCTGGTCAGAAGTAGCGCACTATGTAGGGATTAAGGCTGCCGTTAAGGACGCAGTTGCAGCCTCTGCTGTAAAATGACGGTACGACAACTGAAACATGACTACGGGGTAGTGTACCAGGTGTCATCACCCTTCACCACCAAACTCTGCTTTCTCACTTCAAACGGCTCTATGGCGTGGACAGTAAACGGAATTCATCCGTCCGTAGAACCAAGGAAGAGCGTTTCCTTATACATGGAACCATGTAGCAACCTCCGAGTTGAGCCAGTTTTGAATTATTCACAGTTCATATCAAAGTGGGTGGGAGGGATGCCTGGTGCTGCTCAAGAATGGCCCTGATTGGTGGGAGTTGCATGCCAATGTTTCAACGTCTGTCGGTTTAGAGAGAAAGAGAGATGCACGTGTTCTATAACTGACTTGCAGTCATTACACAGCCACGGTTTTTGAGCCGACCAATGAGCCTAATAACATGTTAGTAATTGAACCAGGATATAAGTATTCTAATTGTTATTTTCCAATGAAGAGATTGAAACCGCCACGGAGCGTTAAAGGAATGTCGGTGAGCAAGAGGGATGTGGGGAATTAAAATAACATTCATCAGCTGAAATCTGTGTTACACTGACTGACTTGCAACTACTCCGAAAAAGAAACAGTCAGATCCGTCTAGTCTGCTCTGGCAATGAAAAATATTCACGAAGTAGAATGGGAGACAGGGTGCTGGTTTCAAGAGCAGGGAGCAGCAGGTGTTTATTGCAAAGGACCACAGGAGGAGGCAGGTAGCTGGGTCCTGGGGCAGGCAGGTCATACACAGGGGGTCCAAAAGGGCAACAGTACAGGCAGGGGAAAGGCTAGATACGTCGTTCGGGAGGTCAGGCAATAGGTAGATAACTGGAAATCTGGCTAAAGTACAGGCAGGGAACAGGCTAAAGGTGTCGTTAGTGAGGCAGGCAAAAACTATCATACACGGGAGGAGTAAATCATGGGAAAAAGAGCGCTCCAAAGAGAAGAGTGTCACAAAACAAACAACACCTCACAATGATGGGGCGCAAAGAACTGAACTAAATAGTGTGTGACAATGACATACAGGTGTGTGAACAGGTGATCAGAATTCAGGTGATCTGGAGAGTGAGCTGCATTCAGGGGATCTACGTGGTTGAGAGTGTGAGCTGGAAGGTGGGCTGGAAAGCGAGCCGCGTTCAGGGGATCTACGTGGTTGAGAGTGTGAGCTGGAAGGTGGGCTGGAAAGCGAGCCGCGTTCAGGGGATCTACGTGGTTGAGAGTGTGAGCTGGAAGGTGGGCTGGGAAGTGAGCCGCGTTCAGGGGATCTACGTGGTTGAGAGTGTGAGCTGGAAGGTGGGCTGGGAAGCGAGCCGCGTTCAGGGGATCTACGTGGTTGAGAGTGTGAGCTGGAAGGTGGGCTGGAAAGCGAGCCGCGTTCAGGGGATCTACGTGGTTGAGAGTGTGAGCTGGAAGGTGGGCTGGAAAGCGAGCCGCGTTCAGGGGATCTACGTGGTTGAGAGTGTGAGCTGGGAGCAGACGTTACAGAACTGCGTCATCCTAGATCTATAGTCTCATCAGAAATGAAGAATGTGTCCATTATCTCATGATCTGCCTGTCCTGAGCAGTCCCAGACCAATTGGATTTGAACAAATAGCATAATATTAAAATCTGACTAGATAAAGGAAAGCCAATTTCATTACATTTTACCTTTTTTTCCCACTACAATTAACACTTCCTTTTGATTTCATATTTTACATTTTTTATCTTCCTCTTCTTTATTATGGAGCAAGTGAATTTGAACTCTCGTTAGACCAATGCACCACTTCTCAACAAAGTACAAATCTCTAGCCTTTCCCTGAATAATAATTGGTGCAACAAGCAGGCACACCATAGGTCAATTGGAGACAGTATCGTCTATTGTCTAGTAGCTCCCGTCTTTGTGGTGTCAGTGCTTGTCTCTTTACTGAACTGGACACCGCAAATGGACACCACAGCGCTGTTGGCAACCATTAGTTGACAGGAGAAACATGCCTTGAAGAGGCAACCATCACCATCTCCTCCTCCTCTGTCAGAGGAGTCTGGACAGCCCCACGGTGATCAAACCGGTCTGCAATCTTGCTCTTTCTCTTTATGTCTGCTATGTTAACAATGTGGACACATTGCACATAGTTGCTCCAACCATGCTCTCTCTGAGCTCGGTCTGTGCTCTCCCTCTATTAAATGTAAAGAAAGAAGTATCGTACTGTATGCATTCATTGTCCTTTGCTGACAGCGTTCGACAGCGCTAGTTTTTCTGTACTGACAACTGATGAGCAATTAGCGAGCCAGAAGAACCCCTCCCCTGCAATCTCCACTTGCAAGGCGTATCAGGCATACGTCAAGCCATCGGCTCCGAAACCAACCAACTCCTTCAAGGTGCCCTGGTATCACTGGGATCATCTGAAGTGTTCTTCTATGGTTCGTTCCAGGCAGGAATGTACACTAACTGTATGGAACACGATGTTCCCATTGCTTCCCATTGCTCTGGGGACCCTAGGTCTTTCTGATCGTGTTCGGGCTCCTTTAAAC
The DNA here is from genome assembly GCF_036934945.1 of Oncorhynchus masou masou. Classification (NCBI taxonomy): domain Eukaryota; kingdom Metazoa; phylum Chordata; class Actinopteri; order Salmoniformes; family Salmonidae; genus Oncorhynchus; species Oncorhynchus masou. The sequence goes on along the minus strand of NC_088215.1, from coordinate 7,550,934 downwards.
ACAGTAATTTACGGGGACCCCAGCCCTAGATCAGAGGTCTTTATGTGGGTGGGTGGGGGGGGGGGGGAGAACATGGTCGGGCTACAGCGCTGGAAGTTCCGAATGAAAACAGCATGGCTTTTAATGGGCCGAACTCTGGGTGGTCCAATCAACCTCAAGATGACATTTACTGGCACATGGCGTCCATGGCGATTGACGACAGACTGGGAAATGGCTGCTTATTATCCTTCCTCTTCAGATGATTAAAATGTTGATTTATCCAGATGGCAACGTCGCTTGATTACATGATGCAAATTAAGGAATTCCAAACAGGTTGCGTTGGTTTTCTCCAGGTTTTGTGGCTTTTTGACAGCTTCATCTAGGCTTGGATCCATAAGCCTTATGGTCTAAGGCTTAGTGAGTAAAACGGGTACAAATATCTCACACTCCCCAAACCAAAAGACATTTGCCTTATAAGAAGCTTGTGGTGAATAACTGAAATGCATATTGACTCCATATTTCCTATTACATCTTGGTTCTGGCCGGGACATACCATTCTTCATTGCTAAAAGGGGACACTGGTCCATGAAGCAGAACATTTCTAAAAACAACTCACTTCCTCCTCACTTCCATACTGTGGAGAGCTGCTCACCACACCTGACCTCAAATCACACAAACCTAATGTTAATAATCTGCATCATAAGACACCTCTGGTCTTTCCTCCTATATCGGTTTCCTGGTAAAAGAAAAAAAACTTGTGCGTGTTGTGATTGACCTGCAGCTTAGAGTTCGAAGCCTTTAAGACCATTATGAAACATCCATCGTAAGAGACTGCTGTCATTGGTTGTTAACGTTGAGGGACCAAACCTATTACACATGTGGCACACAGCATCAAAGCAGTTGAAAACCCATTTCCCATTGTTATAACGTTGAGGAAGCAATCCTTCTATAGAACAGCAAACATTCTGGACATGAGTTTCAACTACTGGCCAACACGCTTTCGTTGTACAAAATGACATCTACAACTTGCTCTGTTGTATCTCTCTGTTACTGTTCAAGGTTATGTGTCAATCACTGGTGGGTGGAACTATTTTTTAAACTGTTTTAATAGGTTGAATGGAGGCTGAATGGAACCTGAATGGAGGTTGAATCAAGGTTGAAGCATGTTTTTCTGTCTTTGCCCTTGGCGACAGTGATTGCCATCTAAAACGACATAATAACCCAGCAATCAGCTCAGAGTGATAGCTATGGCTTTGGGGCTATTTCTCCAAAACCAACTTCCCATTATTGCAGTTATCTCCCCTGTCCAAATGGCCTCGGTATCTCCAACCAGAGGTCCAACTGACCAGCTTAGACTTAGCCTCATGCTGCTTTGGTGTGTTTTGTTGTGAAGGCTGAAGAGAACAGGCTCTTAAAAGTGACAGATTTAAAAACACACCGTTTTAGAAATGCTGAATTGGAGAGAAAAATAAGTTCTACCCTTCCACTATCCTACCAGCATTGTGGCCTTCTTCAAACTCTATAAACTTTTAGGCAACATGCGCTCTACAATCACTTCAGTCACAAGATGTTGTTGCTCGTCAATCTGTCAATAACTTCAAAGAATTTGAGACATTTTGAAGATCTTAATGAATGGGGTTATGTGGTCCAAAATGTTCAACATAATCCCAACTTCAAAAAGAGTCCGTCTGTAATTTCCTAGAACACTGTGATCCTGATCTCTCGGCCACTACGGTGAACCATCTCAGTGTGGAGCCACCGCCATTTGCAAAACTATCCAACACCGCAACATTGAACAAATATATCCGCTGATATCCAGCCAGGAGCCAATAAAGATGGTTTCTCCATGCTGACAACATCCATTTCATTTGGAGGTTTGAAGAGTCAAACACATCCTCCGTCGGGGGTCAGTCTGACAAATGGCTTCCCACAGAGACCCCATGATGGAAGGATTGGGGATGAACGAGGGGAAGGGGGGAAGACGAGGAGGGGGAGGCCGGGCAGTATGGTGCTAAACAGACCTGCTGATGGGGAGAGTAGCATATTATAATCATCTTATGACCAGGTCCGTATTCCAAACCCATTTTAAAAACTCCAAGGCGGCCGATATTTAATTGTGGGCAGCTGTGATTTAATAAGAAGAATACGAGGCGCGTTTTAAAAGGATGATGACCGCAATGGCTACCTGCAGTGCTCAGAGGAAAACAGAGGGAGCCCCCCTTAAGCGCTCCATCTTTTACAGGGCTATAAACAGCTCAGCTTCAGCTCAGCCAGTTTTGAAGCCAGCCAAAAGACGAAAATAATAGGAAAATGTAGCCCAGGATTCTGAATAAAAGGCCTGAATCGCACTTCACTGGGAGAGTTTTCTGTTCATCTGGCTACCTGTGGTTTCTGCATATTAACCTACTCTACAATAGCCTTACAACCCACCACGAAACCAACACACAGAATTGTGTCAAACATTTGTTTTCTTTTTTCCGTTCCCATCCGTAAAACCACCTGCAGGAGTGGATTAAGAATTTGGGAAAAGTACACCTGAAAACCCCCACCAGAAACAATATTTTCACAAAAACATACCCGCCAATACTCATAGCGTTACACAGTGACCGCCTAGTATCTGTATTTTTCCATAAGTCGGTCATGAAAAGAATTGTAAACAACGCTTCGACCATCGTGTTGATAGCAATGATGAATTGTGACATGAACAGCATCAGACACGATATTGGACCCCCTACCTGGCAGCCCCTCATCCTCGACCCCCGCTGTGTTTTGTCGAGCCATGGCGGCCCCATTGACGGTCTCCCCCAAATCGTCCATTCCGTCCGTAGGTGGTCCAGGATCGGGCTGTCCTTTCTCGGCATTGTGCAACTGGAATAGGTGCGTCCTCTCCTGTTTCGTACTGCAGTTGTAGACTCCACAATCTGATTGGACAACGAGGAGCGGGACTTCATCAGCAGAACATCCCTGTCGTCATGACAACTTGCCAATATCCCAACAGGGGTGGAGGGGCGGAAAAAAACATGGTTGCCTTCTTGACTCAAAACGGAAGACGTCAACGGTAGTTCACTTCTACATCCTCGTTACCTAATTTCTTATATTCGTTCCCAACCTCGTTGCTAATTTCCCGGTCGGTCTTCTCTTTGAGAGTTACTAGGCCACTGTGCTACTGCAGCTTGCAGATGTCCCATCGGAGTTCCTTAGTCCTATTCCTCCCTTCCCAGGATGCCAAATCGGCTTAAAATGATGCCTATAATCATTATTATACGCTTCAATCACTCGGTGGAGAAACGAAGGAGCCAAAAACTCCACTACCAGCCACTTTCACCTGTAACCCAGTTCTCTCTTTGAGATTGCATCATTGAACTTGGTATTAATACAGAGGATTATGCAATAGGGTTTATAATATCTATGGAACCATTACAGTGGCTGTATATCTTGTGTTTAAAAAGAAACTTGAAAAAAAAAGTTCCTCTGCTTCGCTCTCTATCCCCCCCTAATTGGATCCTCCCTAACCCCCCCCCCAAAAAAAAATCTCTCTTCAATAACTTGGGACTGACTTCCAGTCAAGTACAAAGCATTCGGTAAGTATGCAGAACTCTGAGACGTAAGCATACATTTAATGTTTCAGTAGAAACAACCAAAAAGAAAAGATGTGAACGAAAACTCCAAGGAAACCAAAAAAAAAAAGACAAAACACGAAGCAAAAGAGAGAACAGAGAAAAGGAGAGTAGAGAAAGAAGAGCGAGAGGGGAAAAAAGTAAAGCCATGGGGCATTATCTCGTTGTCAGCCACGTTATCCGCGGTCCAAACAGATGTACATTTAGCGGGGGAGACACCTGCTGTGCTGCTAGCCTGGCTAGCTCTCTGATTAGCAGGGGGAGACGGCTGGTTCCCAGGGTTCCTTTCCCAGTCTCACTCCACGGTGACCTTGGCTGCTCCCCACAGCGCTCCTCAGCTATGGCTCCCCTGCTAGGGCTGAATGGCGGCCCGGGACTCGGGGCCTCGCCCAAGCTACTTTGATACTAATCCCCTTACATTGTGCTAGTCCGGCACCCTACCTGGCTCGCTAGCCTAGAGGCGGCCCGGGCGGCCATTGAAATGAAGGTGATGAATGAAGGCGTAGCTGCAGGAAGCCTGGCTCCCCACGAAGCCCATGCGATAGTGCAGGCCACAAAAGCTGCTTAAAACAGTCACTAGCGTTTTTCCTCAGTTTTGGTGGATTTCGAGAAGAAAGATGCCCCAAGTAGTCCTTGTTGTCTTGGGCTTTTGGCGAAAGCATATCATTCTCTGAATCTGAGGTTGCGGGAACGGTGGTTAGGCTTTCGAAAAAACGTAAACAACGAGTCACCAGCCGTCCTTAGATGCAAAGTATACCTGGAGACACTGGTCAACACATCACTGCAGACACACCAAGGCAAATCTGACACAACCACGCGCATGCAGACACACACAAACCTGCACACTCAAGACAACAGGGGGAAAAAATGCATAATGCTGCTAACAGTAGGAGCCGGTCAAAATTGATCGAGGGTGGCAAGGGACAGCGGATGGAGCTCTTAAAGCGGCAGCATCCTTTTTCTCAAGACCACCGCCCCACTGTTTTTAGGGACGCAAGAGGGGACCGACTTATGTCCAGCAGAGCCACAGAACCAACCTTAACCATGACCCTGTTGTCACAGAATTGTATGGATTGTCTCATCCTTTATCATCTACATGCATTCATATAACGTCACGGAATACACTAGAACTGTTTCGAGTATGACCATAACTCGCTAATGTTTGCGGAAGTTACACACGACACCATGAGAACCTCCTAAGATCCATAAAGTCTATTCATTACTGTTCCTCAGTCCTGGCCGACAGAAGTGGGGGTTTGATCGTGTTTGAAATTCACCATAGTGGGAATACAGAAGCCCACTCCTTCCACCATTCACACATCTAGAAGAACCGGGGCTGGCAGCAATGCTGGATTCTGCCAATTCAGATTTCGCCCGGTGACACGGAATCGTAAATCTGTCTCCAAATACATTTGGACGACGGTAAAAAAAGAAAAAACACACAACCATCTCATTGTAACGTCACCACGCTGTCGAGAGAAGAGAAGACTGCTGGGTGCCAGACTCTTAAGGGAGCCGAAGCAGAATTGAATGCCTCTTGTCAGGGGGTTCTGATGCGATTACCGCCCCCTGCTAGGGCAGCGATAGTGAAGTCGTCTGGAGCTGGCAAGGAGACTCAAATGGCACCACGGGATGCCCTCTCGCCTGGAAGCCTGCTCTGGACGCAGCAGGGGAGGGGGGCCAAGGTGTCCACCATCCACACCAGGGAGTCTCTCCCTCTCTGTTGTATGTGTGTGTGTGAGTGTGTGTGTGAGTGTGTGTGTGAGTGTGTGTGTGTGTGAGTGTGTGTGTGAGTGTGTGTGTGTGTGAGTGTGTGTGTGAGTGTGTGTGTGTGAGTGTGTGTGTGAGTGTGTGTGTGAGTGTGTGTGTGTGTGAGTGTGTGTGTGAGTGTGTGTGTGTGTGTGAGTGTGTGTAATTTGGCTTTTTATTGTTATAGTGAAGAGAGCATCAATTGGTCACTGTCAGGTCTGCCTGATTGCAGCAGAGGCTCCGGGATGTGTGTCTATGTGTCTGTGTGTCTGTGTGTCTGTGTGTGTGTGTGTGTGTGTGTGTGTGTGTTTGTGTGTGTGTGTTTGTCTCCTACCCCTATTCATCACCTCTGTTTGTCAGGTCAATGTCAAATCGCTGCCGTATGTTGTCGGAACAAGTCTTTGTCCTTGAGAATCACTGGAGATGATACTGACCATTTAATGACATTCACATCATTGTATACCTCCAAACCAATTGCTGCCATAACCTGAAACACAATATACCATATGTTATGTGTATAAAAAAAAAGGTACTTGAAAAAAAAAAAAACTTGGTAGACTCATCAAGAGAGATAACTCCCACTAGCTCTTCTAGGCCTAAATTGTTCTCTCCTTTTTTTCTTCTTTTTTTAAAGAATTACAACAAATGTTTCCCAGCGACACTGAGACGTGTTTATTCTTATCGTTATTATATTTACCCTCGGACGTCTCTCTCTGGCCTGTAGACGTTGAGATAGACGATCTCATGAAGTATTCGTGCTTGAAAATGACATTTAGTTAGGGATGCACGAATGTACGTGAATAACACAGCCAGTAAAACATCTCTCAGTCATCACTTTCTCTGCACGCAAAAACCCCTGCAGTGTTTTGCGTGCATGTGTATAGAATTACTCCCTATGTAGACATCATACTGGTGTGGTAAGACGAAACACCATGTGAAATCAAGGAAACCAGTGGCATACAGTAAGTGACATATGATCTTACAACCCCTGCGTTACTTCTCCCTGCTTCTCTCTCGCCCTCTGACCACCTACGTGGTGTCTGGATCAGACAGATGAAGTCTTTCGGGCTACTGGGGTATTTCAGACATTTCAGTTGATACCCCTACCTCTCTGTGCTGCAGTCCCCCCCCCCCGAGGCGGTGTAAAATAAGACTTCAAAGCGCTCTCCGAAATAGTCCGGACACAATCTCATTTCCTCGTGTTACAAGGAGGGCTGCTCAGACTGGAATGTCTCCCTCGGGCGGTGTCCTAAGTAGCACCCTATTCCCTATATCGGGCACTACGTTTGACCAGAGTCCTATTGTCCCTGGTCAAAAGTAGTGCTCTATACAGGGAATAAGGTGCCCTTTAGGATGTAGACCGGGTCTGCTCTACCTCAGAGCGACTGACTGCTGCGTGATGACGGGAGGCCATTTTGACAGAGGCGATTAAATATGGACACTTGGACATCTGCTTAAGGCAAAGCCAGATGGGAGGAGAATTTACAAGGGCCTGGCTGGGTCACGTTGGGTCCGGGATGAAGAGGAAATGGGAGAGGCTCATTTGGTAAGTGGCTATAATGAGTGACGGCCCACAAATGACTGGGAAGTATGACATTGTACAGATGACGTATTAGCGGTTAAGTTTCGGTCTGTGGGATTGGGAGATGTGAGGATCGTGTATTAGTCACTGGCAGTTTATTGGCAGTTGATTTATTGTATCTAAAAGCATGTATTTCTTGATTAATCGTGTATTTTGATGTGCTGATTTGAATAAATAGGCCTTGTGGGTAAGATGAAGCTAAACCTTACACAAATCTACACAAACATGAGATTTCCAAGTATTTCTTAGAATGCTGTTTGCTTAGTGTGTGTATGAATAAAGAAAATATTCTGTTTGGGTTTATACGAGCAAACTGGATTAAACATGTCTGACACTCTCCTTGACTGGAATTCAGTCACGACTTTGACACACTTATTACGCAGAAATACTACCAGAAATGACAGCTGCCACAGATCTGACACACATTCAGTCTCTCTATCCTTGATGGACCCTTCACATCGAAGGCAGTCCCTCATTTTCTTCTTTTCAAAATGTGTTTTCTCACTTAGTTCCACTATGGCTGAAACTTAAATTGCATTCTCTCTCTCTCTCCTTCTCTCTCTCTCTGCAGTCAGTGGTAGAGGCTGGTAACCTTGAAGGAAGCTATAATATTCTAGGGAAATTGCTACATTTGATTGAGAATGTGTAGTTCAAAATGGATGCCATTAGCCAAATTGGCCTACAGGTATTGAGTTGCCAGGGCAACCTCACCCTGAAGCGAATGGAAGTGAACGGTTCATTTGAATTAATCCAATAGGATTGGATCAGTGTACTTCTCAAAACCACACAGACTTTGAGATAATGTCCAGGTAAGGACTCTAATTGCAGTTGTGCCACCATCAAAGAACCATTTGGCCAAACAAAAGAATGGCTTTTTCCACCAATTACACATCATTATCAACATGATACGTTTCAATCATACAATGAAATGAGTTGAGATTACCAATAAAGATAAAATGATTGATAAGGGTGGGAGTAATGCATGTCAGATATTTCGAAGCTTGGGTGAATCATATGTATGATAATTATTGGACTAAGCCTTCGCAGTCTCCAGACATCCTATATCCCTCGTACTTCAGTCAGCCTGCACCACATGCAAGGCTTTACATGTTGAAGTAAAAACCCAGTGGAAAAGATTATCAGTTGAGTTTTGATTCATTATCCAAAGATACTGCAATAATGAACGGAGAATAAGTGAGATCTGCAATTTTCAGCCACCTATTCCTAAGACGCGCAGAACTCTCGGCTCGTAACTCGTCCAAAGGAATGCGGATCCCTCGTAGATTTTCACAACTGCTTTTGAGGTTTAGATTGAGATCTCACCATTTGATCTGTTTGATATTGCGTGAGAGACAGATTCTCTACGGGAACAAGTTCTGTAGCAGCCGTCGTCTTGAGCTGATGTGTAGATCGGAAAATACATTGCTCAGCTGTCTCTCTGTCAGGCAAAGCAGAGTGACAGTTGTGGGGATGACATATAAACAGGGTAACACTTTGTGTCAGGTGTAAACGGGGTAACACTTTGTGTCAGGTGTAAACGGGGGTAACACTTTGTGTCAGGTGTAAACGGGGTAACACTTTGTGTCAGGTGTAAACGGGGTAACACTTTGTGTCAGGTGTAAACAGGGGGCAACACTTTGTGTCAGGTGTAAACGGGGTAACACTTTGTGTCAGGTGTAAACGGGGTAACACTTTGTGTCAGGTGTAAATGGGGTAACACTTTGTGTCAGGTGTAAACAGGGTAACACTTTGTGTCCGGTGTAAACAGGGTAACACTTTGTGTCCGGTGTAAACGGGGTAACACTTTGTGTCAAGTATAAACGGGGTAACACTTTGTCAGGAGATGCTCCACAAACTATCAGTCCACATCTCAGCGGTCAGTCTACAGTCCATCTACAGATGCTTAACAAACCATCTGTGGACGATTAACATAATTTCAACAGCACATCAGGAGCCTGTCAGTAACATCTACAGATGGACTATCCAATTTAAGTGTTACAGCAACACATCATCAGTAGGGTAAAACTAACCTGTCTCACCACGGTCTAAACCCAGCTCACGTTCCCTGTTAGTGGGTGAACAGTCCAACGCTTGGTGAATTCTGCTTCACAATGATGGGAACCGGGGCAGACATTTCAACATGACAACGTTGGGACAAGTTATGTAAATGAGGCCAAATAGTATGAACAAACAGCTCAGGATGACTTGCCTGACGACTCACCCTAAATTGAATTCCCCTGCTCCACCGATTGCTACTTATATACATTCAGTCTGAAACTGCCATTCTAGAAGTCGTTTTTGAGAGTTCAAAATGAGGGGCGCTGTACAAAACAAATTAGACAGCGATTGGATCGTGTCCAACCAATCGAAACCAATCAGAGTATCAAAGTTGATGACTACCTCATGAAGGCCAGCTCTGGCCCAACCCTTCGGATTCTGGGAACCAATCAGAACAATCAGAATGTGTTCCCATTCCAGAAGTCATCGGGGAGGGAGGCAAATCCAGACTCATTGTGGAGAGGAAACGTCAGCTGGCCGAAGCGGGGTGGATGCGTAGCCATGATATCATGACTTTACCAATGAAGCAACAGTGGGATGATGACATTTTATTAGCAGGGAAGTTCCAAAAAGGAGTAACTAGCAACTATGATGTTGGAGCACCACCAACCTTTTGAATGAGTCAGTCTTATCAGCTCTCCCAGTTGCCCGGATGGCAGTTTACACTTGTTTCTCACGGGGCACTGTTTGATCTCTACATCGGCATCCGTTTCCTCCATCTACAAAGGCCTTGAAAGAGAATGAGTAATTCATCTATCATTCCTTCCTCTTCTTTTTTGTTGTTGACCTATTTCAGTTGCAGCGACATGGTGTTTGTCGTGTCTCTGTCACTATGGAGGAAGAGACTGTGGAACCCTGGGGAGCCAGGAGAACCTGTGAATATAGAATTAGTCTTGGTGCCTATGCAATGGACACCATAGGGCCCCATTGTATGTGGCAGAACTAATGCTGAGTACTATTTTGATATGTGGAGACAGTTAAAAACAGTTACATGTCATCTAAAATGTAATCTATGTAATCGCCCAAATTATTAATTATTTATCATGAGAGAGCCTTTAACCTCTTACATCTATGGTGGCGCTATTTCATTTTTGGAAGAAAAACGTTCCCGTTTTAAACAAGATATTTTGTCACAAAAAGATGCTCGACTATGCATATAATTGCTACTGTTCGAAAGAAAACACTCTGACGTGTCCAGAAATACAAATATCTTCTCTGTGCGTGCCCTTTAACGTGAGCTTCAGGCAAAACCAAGATGAGATGGCATCCAGGAAATGACAAGGATTTTTGAGGCTCTGTCTTTCATGATCTCCTTATATGGCTGTGAACGCAAGAGGAATGAGTCTGCCCTTTCTGTCGTTTCCCCAAGGTGTCTGCAGCATTGTGACGTATTTGTAGGCAGATCATTGGAAGATTGACCATAAGAGACCACATTTACCACGTGTCCGCCCGGTGTCCTGCGCCGAAATTGGTGCGCAAAAGTCACCTGCCAGTATTTTTCCATGGGACACAGAGAGGGAAGCAAGCTTCCACGAACTGCATGTCAATGAAGAGATATGTGAAAAAACACCTTGAGGATTGATTCCAAACAACGTTTGCCATGTTTCGGTCGATATTATGTAGTTAATCCGGAAAAAGTTTCACGTTGTAGGTGACTGCATTTTCGGTTCGTTTCGGTAGCCAGGCGCAATGTAGAAAACGGAACGATTTCTCCTACACACAGACGCTTTCAGGAAACACTGCACATCTGGTATGTGGCTGGGAGTCTCCTCATTGAAAACATCAGAAGCTCTTCAAAGGTAAATGATTTTATTTATTTGGTTATCTGGCTTTTGTGAAAATGTTGCGTGCTACATGCTACACAAAATGCTATGCTAGCTTTGCATACTCTTACACAAATTAGTCCATTTCTATGGTTCAAAAGCATATTTTGAAAATCTGAGATGACAGTGTTGTTAAGAAAAGGCTAAGCTTGAGAGCAAACGCATTATTTTAATTTTATTTGCGATTTTCAGAAATCGTTAACGTTGCGTTATGCTAATGAGCCTGAGGCTTAGTCACGATCCCGGATCCGGGATGGGGAGTTTCAAGAAGTTAACAATAACTAGAAGTAGTTATGTTCAAAGAAAGGTTAAAATCCCACCTCTCTGGTAAAAATTGTTATAAATTGCTGAGGTGTAGACACTTTTGAGGACACAAGCTCAAGTACACAGTACAAATATGACAAAACTATGAAAATATGTGTCTCGGTTCCCTCCGGAAATTTCATTACGCACGCCTGTCCCCTATTCCCGCTGATTAGTACTTGTATAAGTGTGCCCTTTTTCCATTGAACTGTCAAATATTGTTACTATGTCCGTTGGTGCGTGTGAGTACCTGCGCTGTGTGTTTTGGCTTTCGTGCCATTGTGGATCTCGCAGATGATTTTGGGTCCCGTCCCGTGTGTTAATCATTGTTCGCGAGGTACTCCTCGATTTGTTGTTTGGGTTTCAACCCTGTGTTTTTGTATAGTGGAACTCGGGTAAGCTCGGATCCTCTCGGGAACGTAGACACCGGGGACTTCCGGAGTTCATCAGATGCAAGGTGGGATCCTTGAGTGAGCAATTGGGACCGCAATCAGACCTCTTCTCCCTCATACATTCCCTTAGCCAACCATCGATGGTTAAAGCGACAAGTGAGTCGAGATCCGTCGGTAGTTCCCGGGGCTGCAAGCTCGTCCTTTACTTCCTCCGATAATCCATCCAGGAACGTGTCGAACAGCGCTTCCGGGTTCCAGGCACCCTGCTAGTGTGAGGATATCCACTGCATAGTCTGCCACACTGAGGGAGTCCTGCCGAAGCTGCAGTAGAATCCCTTCAGACTGAAGTATACGGCTATCTTAGAGCGGTCCGAGGGGAAGGAGGAGGGCTGCAGCTCCATGACGAAGGAATACTGAGTGAGAAAAGCCCGACAGGTGCCCGACTCTCCATCGAAGCGCTCCATGGGAGGTAAGCGGGATTCCTGGGAAACCAGGTTGACGACGCTGCAACCAGCCGGGTTACTGAGAGGCTGGGAGGTTACTGTCGTGGTAGGCTGCCTAGTAGACAACCCACGGAATTGCTCCCGCAATGTGTCCAATGCTAGGTCATACTATCCCGTTTTAAGGTATGACCCAAGTGCAGACAGTGTTGAGGAAACAAACGTTTATTCGTCAAACAGGGGTAGGAAAACAACAGGTCAAGGTAGGCAGGGGTCAATAATCCAGAGAGGGTGTAAGGTACAGGACAGCAGGAGGGCTCAGGGTCAGGTCAGCCAGAGGTCGGTAATCCAGAGTAGTAGGGCAAAGGTACAGGACGACAGGCATGCTCAGGGTCAAGGCAGTCAGAATGGTCAGAACCGGGAAACTAGAAAACAGGAGCAAGGAAACAGGTGGCAGCAGGGAAACAAAACTCTGGTAGGTTCTATGAACAAAACGAACTAGCAACAGACAAACAAAGAACACAGGTATAAATACACAGGGGATAATGGGGAAGATGGGTGACACCTGGAGGGGGGTGGAGACAAGCACAAAGACAGGTGAAACAGATCAGGGCCTGACACTACCACTGTCTGAAAGTAGCCCTTTCCTACAGTCAAATGACCTCGTTGCCTCATGGGTGAAATGTCATACATATTTTTCATCATTAATAAACGTTATCATTTTTTTTAAACGCAGGGTTTGGCCGGGGTAGGTCGTCATTGTAAAATAATAATTTGTTCTACACTGACTTGCCTAGTTAAATAAAAGTTAAATATCTGAAATGGAACATTCTTCTTCCTTTTTATAACCATGTGTGTGAGGAGTATACTTTTGTTTCAAAGTAGATTTGTTCAAGGTTAAAGAAGGACGTGTTCTTTTACTACTCATATCCTAATTTCAAACTCTTCAACACACACACACACACACACACACACACACACACACACACATTATTAAGCTGGCGCTAGCTAGCTGCACTCTTGGAAAAAAAGGTGATAAGTAGAACCATACAGGATTCTTCAGTTTGTCCACATAGTGGAACTGTTTTTGGTTCTGTGTAGAACCCTTTGCAGAGGGTTCTAAAACCCACTATGTAGGGTCCTTCCAACAACCCCCTATATATGGTTCTACCTAGAACCCTCTATGAAGGGATCTACCGAGAAACCTTTTGTCTTTGGAGGGTTCTTCTTAAAACCCTCTATGAAAGGTTCCATAAGCCTTATTAGCCTTTAAAATGTAATTTTTTATGACAATACATTGCATGTATCATAAGGCCTTTCTTTGAAGGCCTAGTTATACAATAACACATTGGTGTTAGGAATCTCCTGATTTACAGGCCACATCAGGCCTGCAAATCACATTATGCTGGCATGTTAAGTGATTTGCAATTCCTATTGGAATCCAGGCAGAGTTAGGATATCCAACAAGTGGAATTATTAATCACCCACAACTTGCATTCAGAATGACTGCCAGGAAAAATGGAGTACTGAGACTACCTCAATCATCTAAACTGGAACAGCCATCTCAGTAACGGGTGCAATAAATCCTATTACTAATAGATTGGATTCATTTAGATGTTATTTATATGTGTGTAGCACACACACAAGTAAACAACCAGTCAATATATATGCAAAAACACAGATATTACAGTAAAACAAACAATTCTGAAATAGAGCATGCTGGAAAATATTGTGTATGGTTCTACAGTGCCTTGCAAAAGTATTCATCCCCCTTGGCGTTTTTCCTATTTTGTTGCATTACAACCTGTCATTTAAATAGATTTCTATTGGGATTTCATGAAATGGCCATACACAAAATAGTCCAAATTGGTGAAGTGAAATGAAAAAAAATTACTTGTTTCAAAAAATTCAAAAAATTGAAACTGAAAAGTTGTGCGTGTATATGCAGTCACCCCCTTTGCTAAGAAGCCCCTAAATAAGATCTGGTGCAACCAATCACCTTCAGAAGTCATATAATTAGTTAACTAAAGTCCACCTGTGTGCAATCTAAGTGTCACATGATCTGTTACATGATCTCAGTATATATAACCCTGTTCTGAAAGGCCCCAGAGTCTGCAACACTACTAAGCAAGGGGCACCACCAAGCAAGAAGCACCATGAAGACCAAGAAGCTCTCCAAACAGGTCAAGGACAAAGTTATGGAGAAGTACAGAACAGGGTTGGGTTATAAAACAATATCTGAAACTTTGAACATCCCACAGAGCACCATTAAATACATTATTTAAAAAATGGAAAGAATATGGCACCACAACAAATATGCCAAGAGAGGGCTGCCCACCAAAACTCACAGACTAGAAAAGGAGGGCATTAATCAGAGAGGCAACAAAGAGACCAAAGGTAACCCTGGAGCTGCAAAGCTCAACAGCAGAGATTGGAGTATCTGTCCATAGGACCACTTTAAGCTGTACACTCCACAGAGCTGGGCTTTACGGAAGAGTGGCCAGAAAAAGAGCCATTGCTTAAAGAAATAAATAAGCATATTCATGTTTGGTGTTTGCCAAAAGGCATGTGGGAGACTCCCCAAACCTATGGAAGAAGCTACTCTGGTCAGATGAGACAAAAATGTAGCTTTTTGGCCATCAAGGAAAACGCTGTGTCTGGTGCAAACCCAACACCTCACTTCACCCCAAGAACACCATCCCCACAGTGAAGCATGGTGGTGGCAGTATCATGCTGTGGGGATGGTTTTCATCGGTGGGGACTGGGAAACTGGTCAGAATTGAAGGAATGTTGGATGGCGCTAAATACAGAGAAATTCTTGAGGGAAACCTGTTTCAGTCTTCCAGAGATTTGAGACTGGGATGGTGGTTCACCTTCCAGCAGGACAATGACCCTAAGCATACTGCTAAAGCAATGCTTGAGTGGTTTAAGGGAAAACATTTAAATGGTCTAGTCAAAGCACAGACCTAAATCCAATTGAGAATCTGTGGTATTACTTAAAGATTGCTGTACACCAGCGGAACCCATCCAACTTGAAGGAGCTGGAGCAGTTTTGCCTTGAAGAATGGGCAAAAATCGCAGTGGCTAGATGTACCAAGCTTATAGAGAGATACCCCAAGAGACTAGCAGCTGTAATTGCTGCAAAAGGTGGCTCTACAAAGTACTGACTTTGGGGGGGGGAATATTTATGCACGCTCAAGTTTTATTTCTTGTTTGTTTCACAATAAAACATATTTTGCATCTTCAAAGTGGTAGGCATGTTGTGTAAATCAAATGATACAAACCCTCAATTTTAATTCCAGGTTGTAAGGCAACAATATAGGAAAATGGCAAGGGGGTGACTACTTTCTCAAGCCACTGTGTGTAGAACCCTGCTTGCCTTCCAAATAATCATCAAAGAACCCTTTCTTCCAAAGGATCTTTGGATGTTAAGGATTCTAGGTAGAACCCTTTGCCTTACAAAGAACCATTGTCTTCCTAAAAGGGTTCTTCTGATCAAAATGGTTCTTGGTAGAACCCTATCCCTCTGCAAAGAACCCTTTTGGAACCCTTTTTCCTAAGAGTGTAGCTTCATGGACGATCTCATGCTACTACCCCCAGTGTTATATGATTGAAACCATGTTGAGTTACTATAAGGACCACTTTAATAGTGAAGACTTTACCATACCAAGGGACTGTTGTTTTTTACGAGAGTGTGGCATTTCTTTCATAACCAACGTTATTCAAAACAGAATGCCTTTTAAAAATAATTACTGCGGCATTCTGGGGGGGGGGGGTGTTTGTGATTTATTAATCCGCTCATACAAAACAATTCCGTTCTTCTCGGCACCAGATGGAACATATCATTTCAAAATGCTTTAAGATAGGACATTTCTTCGTCCGCATTCTTGTCTAGTGATCCCTGTACTAACAGAATTGATCACTACTGTACACAACATAATCTCAACGGAATATCAATAGAAACTCCCACTGACTCTCAGATGCTAAAACGGCTGTGGGCTGTACTTCCCATTAAAATACCTTAGTTTCCCCCTAGTTATTATCAAATAGCCTTGGGAGGTGGTGGAGGGTGCGAACAGGGATTCCTGCATGGAGCCCTCATCAAGTGCATTCACAGGAGAGACTAGTTTGGATTCACAGCCATTCTGTAACCTCTGATCTGGGTGCGTCTGACAAAGACCTCATGATAGAAACAGTATGTGGGAGGAAATAGAGTGCAGCTGTCCCACGTTGTTTGTTTCTGTGTTGTTCATCCACCCCTTTCTTACAACTTTCCTTATTTTGTCCTCAAAGTTAGGATTCAGAAGAGGTACTTTCAACTAACTTGAGGTTAAAGTCAAGCAGCAAGACCGGTGTCTGGCATATGCTTTGTGTCGATCTGATTGGGTGACACAAAACCACCAAACCTCACTGCATAGTCGCAGGGGGTTGTAGGCTTCACATCTCGGCCAGCTATGATGGTGAAGGAAGGCATGTCTTCGCAAACCGTGAGGCATCTGACATCACAACTCACTTCGTCACAAGTAAAAGATGATCTCCCAGTCATCTGCCTCGCCTCAGTGGGATCTGTGAGAGGGCTTCAGTGAGTAACAACATTGACAGATGTACACATTACCCCCATATCCAAACGCAGCTAGTGGAAACAAACAACTTGACTTGTTTATGCCAACTTTCACAATTGTCAATGTCCCCCCACTGCATCCCTTTCCCCCCTCCCACTTTCCTTCACACTGTGTTGTTCCTTGAGCATGTCTTGTAAACTAGTAACACATCCACTCAACATGTGGTCGGAGAGCTTATGACGGTGTTGACTTGTTTTCATTGTCAATCATGTTAACTCTTGTAACAAAATGACTTTTGGCCACCACATGGAAATTGGTGGCACGTCAGTCCTAATACAGCGTCACTTTTCGATGAACCCCTAGTGGGACAGACATGGTAAATGTATTCCAGAGCGAGAGGCAGCGGTGTAGTGTGACGCCGCTGAATAGTTCTCGAACCCTAGCCTCGTGGTAGGGCGTTGAGCCTTTAGTTTCCACCAGATGTTACGTGTCAACTGCCTCAGAGCGTCTCCCCACCTGTTCTGAACAGCTTCACCACACTTCCGACCTGCTGAGTACACAGCGGCCACATTTTCCATTATAGTCAACTCCGTTACTTCCCATCAACTACGTTATATCCCATATCAACTCTGTTACCCTCCGTCAACTGTTATCAGCAATCACTGGCGTTGAGTACAGATCGACTCCTGTTTTTCTCAGCAGCTCGGCTAGGTCCAGAAACCCTATTTCCAATCCATTAGCCCCAATGACAGTAGAATAGTGGAGGCACAACTATGAAGAACTGAATCCGGAAAAGGAACAGAAGGATTATAATTCCAATGATGGTATGAGGATGTTTCAGTGAATTCCATTTGGAGTTGAGGTTTTTCCACCTAAACAGGACACACATAAGTAAACAGAGGAGGCATCAACTATCGTGGTCTCAGCCGATGACCCTCGTGTTTTGAACACAAGACACTGCGTGACACACACACACACACACACACAACACCCGGCTGAGCGAAACGCGCTTCATTCTTCAGAATTTCCCTCCTGGTTACGGTTTTCCTTCTCAGGTGACTCTCCTCGTTGACGCAGCAGCTCCGTTCGTCACCGTTCAGACAGGCGCGGTGTGACACCTCTTAGTTTTTTATAGAAGGGGAACACAGTCTTCGCCCTGACTGACACTGGTCAAACGCACTGTTGCATCCCCAGAAGGTCCCCAGAAGGTCTGAGAAGCAATTGCTACAAAGCAGCCGTCATGTCACTGATGTTTTGCCAGGCTTCTCCCTTCTACCTGCACGGGGGCGGCAAATAGAATCCTACCGCATTGGGAAGATGTTCCATGAAGGAGAATAAAAGTTGTTCTTATCGCTCAGAGTAGTCGAACACTCGATCAGCATAATAACACAACTGTCCAACCGGGCTTGAGTAGCATGAACTAAAGATCTGACAACACATGTTTATTCTCTAAACGTAGGGGATCAAAAAACATCTCCCCAATTACTCAACATAGTACTAGGGGGAGGGAGTATCACTGATTCATTAACCTCTGCACACCAAACCCGTTAGCGGGATGAAATTCGACAACATACGGTGATCGCTATATAAATAGTCATATTAAACATTCATGAAAATACAAGTGTCTCACATGTTTCGAAAGCCTAGAATCTTGCCAATCCAACTGCGTTGTCAGATTTGAAAAGGGATTTACTGCGAAAGAATACGATGCGATTATCTGAGCATAGAGCCCCATAAAAAACAACTATTTCAACCAGCACAGGCGTAACAAAATCAGACGATCTTCCTCTGTTTGCAATCCCAATGCTCATTGTTACACAACGAATGGTCTTTTGTTTGATAAAATCCATTTTTATAGCCTAACACGAAACATTTTGTGAACCGCTTGTGTCGTGAATTCCGTCTCATTCCATTTTCGACAACACATTCGATGTAAATACACACACTAAACGTGACTTTTTCAGTCATGTTTGGTTTCATTGCAATCAACTGGTTTGTTTGTAACACAACCAAACCTGATGGGTCATTACACAAACTACAGAGTGTTTTCTTTCAAATTAAATCAAGAATATGCATATCCTTGGTTCTGAGCCTGAGCTACAGGCAGTTAGATTTGGGTATGTCTTCAGGCGGAAATTGAAAAAAGTAGGGGGGTAGCTGTAAGAGGTTTTTAACTGAAAATGGCATGGTAAAGTACTTCACGAAGGACAGAAGGGATTGTAAATGTTCATTCCAATGATGCCTGCTTTTAAAGTTACTTACATGTTAAAGTGCAGTAAAGAGCACTAACAACCATTCAGTTACAGAGCATAATCGTAACTGTGAACCACAACACCGTGGAGCCACAGTCAGTCCTACATCTGGCCTTGAATCCTGTCTATATCATAGATACATAACAAGGGATGGGGAGGAGGAAGAGAGGGGAGAGGGAGTGATCACGCTGATGTACCCACCCATGTAAATATTTAGATCAAAAACCTTAACAACATGAAATGCAACTCTTTCTCTTCATCTTGCTGACATTTGTCACAAATATGGCCGACGCGCCCCTCTCAAATGTGCCCTCCCTCTCCAAGGGGCAACCCCCCCTCCCCCTTTATAGTTCTCTTTGTGTATTTAATGCACTGCCAAACAGTAGACAGCGACAATAACAGGAAATACTGCCAAGAACGAGAGAAAGAAATACCAAAACTTCAGGACCTTTCCTCTTCAGACCCTTTTCTTTGTAATTTTAGTGTCTCATGTTTGACATCAAAGATCCAGATTTTTTTCCCTCAATGTTGTGTACTCTGTAATTATTAATCTGCCTTGCAAGACGACTGCCTTCGGGGCAAAGTCAGACACAAAAGGCCCCTCTCTGATGTGGAGCAACACAGAAGAACAAAAAAGAACACACAGAGAGAGAGAGAAAAGACAAGAAGAAAAGCAGAACTCTGCCACCAAACTCATGTGTTAACTTTCTGACAACAGTTGTAAAACTTTAAAAGATAGAGAGAAGACAAGCAGAGAAAAACTGAAAAGCAAAGAGAGAGAGAGAGAGAGAGAGACAGAGAGAGAGAGAGAGAGAGAGAGAGAGAGAGAGAGAAATAGACTTGAAAACAAAGCTCCAAAAGCTGTGCTGTTGTGACAGTGCTAATGCGAAAGCAACAGTGACTGGATGCAGTAACGAGCTCCTCTTACTTCTTCCAGACACACTCATCTCCCACATATTTATTCACATCACCTTGAAAAGATTCCATTCACTGCTCTGCTGCTTCCCATCACTGTGGATTTCATGCCTGTGTACTGTGGCAAAGTTACACCAGAATGACTTAACGTTACACTGAATGACTTCACCATGTCACACTGCAGTATTTGGCTTTAGACACCATTCTCCTCATAGACTGCATCCCAAAGGGCACCCTATTCTCTCTATATAGCAGGGTTGGGGTCAATTCAGAATTGACCCCAACCCCAGCCTCTAGGGCTCTGGTCCAAAGTAGTGCACAATGTAGAGAATAAGGTGCTATTAGGAATGCAGTCATAGATCCTTATCTCTATGACTCAGGTGGATGGTGACTCCTGCCCTATAGCTGTTAAATGTGTCTATTGGATGATAGGTTGGTTTTATGGTCTACCTACCCTATCAGCCAGTTCGACAGATAGTTTCTCCTTGGTTTCGGCAAGGACATGCTTTAGCTATGTTGAAACAGTATTATGCTTTTACATGAATGTACGCATGTAGTTAATGTGCATCTAAATCGCAATGCATTTATTTAAGTTAACCAGGTCTTTCCTGAGCAGTCTTCACCATTAAGACCATTGAGAAATGAGCTCTTCTGCCTTGCCGGTCTTGGCAGTGTACTATGTAGGTGGCAGAGAGGCAAAGACAACACGGCAGCCCCTCTGAGATCCTGATAGGGAAATCCCATTAAGTGCTATTCCCACCAAGCCATGCTCACATTAGGAACCAGGAACAAGAACAGGTGGGAAGTCTGTCAGTCACTCACACTGGCAGGAGGAACCTGCTGGGGAGAAACCAGAGAGAGAACATGGGTTGAACTTTTGTTGTTTTGTTTGTGTGTGTGTGTGTGTGTGTGTGTGTGTGTGTGTGTGTGTGTGTGTGTGCGTGCGTGCGTGTGAACAATGACCATCATTACAGTCTATGAGGATGAGTGCTGAAATAACACAAAACAAATGACTTAATGTATCTGAAGATATAGATATAAAAGAAGAGAAAGACAGTGAGAAGAAAATAATGAGATAAAGAGAGACAGAGACAGAAAACAGAGCGAGAGAGAGAGAGAGAGAGAGAGAGATGGAGCCACGGAAGTGAACAGGGAGGGAAAGAAAAAGGGGAATGCCAGCTCCCATGTGGCCGCCTGCTGACTTAAAGTGGTTTCTGGTCAGGGGAAGTGGCAGAAGTAGATGCCCAAATTAGAGAGGAACCCGTCAGATCCCTGGAAACCCTGTCATCCTCGGAGCACTGGCGTTCCAGGCCCAACGACATGGGAGTGGGTGCCGCCTGACGTTGTTTGGTTCAGATGAAACGGGAGGGCCCCGGCTTCGTGGCGGATTTTCCAAAATCTCCGAAACCACAATGCACTTTAGAAGACAGGGCTCGTAGGGTCGGACAGTCAGAGTCTATTGATCACAGGGTTGATTTCTGTTTTGCTCTCTCTGTAACAATTCAGTTGGTTGGAGAGACAAGCCCCCACAGCGTTGAGATGTAAGTTGTTGTTTATTTGTCAGGCTAAGGGCGTTTCAAACTTTTTCAAAGTAGCTACACACTGAAAAAACTTTTTGGGGGATAAACGTAAATAAATTACTTCAAGTGGTAACACGTAAATGAGTTTTTTCAGGTCAAACAAATACTTTAGATAACATGATATTATTAGGTCAATGATACTTGTATCATTTGATTACAATCAAATCCATAATTTACCTCAGTTAAACCTAATTTGACTTCAACTCAAACATTTCAGATTTTTCAAACTTGATTATTTGCTTTACCTAAAACTAAAATACTATGCAATTACAACCTCAACATTAGGCTAAAAGACAATTATTGACTTAATAACTTAACTGAACTATTTTTATGAATTTCCTGCAAATCTAAATATTCGGTTTGTTCAAAAACATTGAAGTACACAAAATGCACTGTAAAAAAATCACTCTTTGGTTGACCTAAAAAATATATTGATAATAAAAGTAAATAAATCAGGTTCTCAATTGAATAAACAACGTGTTTAAACCAAATACAGTATGATTCAATATCAACAGTTATATTATATTATCAACAAACCGATATTTGAAGTTCCAACCTAATTCTTTCAACACTCAACTTGCTTTCCCCCTTTGGCTAAACCTAATAAATAACATAAATACAAACTAATATTTAATGTAATCACAAACTGTATATTTTTATGGAAATATCTTTGCAGATGCAGTGCGGGCAGTGTACAAACAAAACTTTGCCTGGTGAATACAACAGAACAGATTAACTTAAATACATTCACTCCGATTGGTGTAACGTCTGCTTCTAACTCACACCCTCAAACATGTGGATCCCCGTGAACGCAGTTCACTCTCCATATCCCAATCACCTGAATTCTGATCACCTGTTTACACACCTGTATGTCATTATCACAAACTATTTAGTTCAGCTCTTTGCACTCCATCACTGTGAGGTATTGTTTGTTTTGTGACACATGTCTTTCGGAGCACTGGGTTTCCTGTGATTTACTCCTCCCGTGTATGATAGTTTTTGCCCTATTCCCTGCCTGTACTTTAGCCTATCAGATTTCCTGTTATCAACCTATTGCCTGATCCCCCGGACTATGTTTACTAGCCTTTTCCCTGCCTGTACTGTTGACTTTTTGGACCCCCTGTGTATGACCTTCTGCCTGTCACTGGACCCAGTTACCTGCCTCCTCCTGTGGTCCTTTGCAATAAACACCTGCTGTGCTTGAAACCAGCTCTCTTTCTCCCCCCGTGTTCATCACAGACGGATGGCTAAAAAGAACAAACTGAAAGCACGCCCCAAATAAGCCACACCTCCACTTCTAATACGCTGCCGTGACACTGCCGCCACCGCTATGCACATGTGGATGAGGTGTTGAAAGCAATTTAAAAACAATAATCCGACAAAATACATTGTTTGATTCCAGACAAACGGAATAGGTTGAACGAACCTCGCCAAAGTGTACACCAATCAGTAAAAACACTTAAGATTAACAGTTTTTACAGTCTAAAACATACACCTCTGTGTACACGTTTAAGGTTAAATGATGAATACAAATAGACAACATTGACTGGAATGACATTCACTCTGACGGGCAGGCAGAAAGAACAACCTGAATACCATGTACCCAATAAGCTACGCCTCCAACTCTTCTGTTAGGCTGCCGCCACTACATTCCCCCCACCGCTATTCAATGTGCATATGCGTGTGGTGTTAAAAAGCATTTAGAAGCTTTCATTCAATTGAAACTAACCAAAACGTCATTTTCAAATCATTCCAATCGGTTAAAGCACTTCAGATGAACAACAACGTCTCCCCACGTTTTCAGTGCAGTATACAAGATGGTGGCTTAGCTCAAAAGTCTTCTAAGCTGAAAGGTGTTGGGAAATATATATTTTTTTATACTCAAAGCTACAGTTTGATTTCAAATTGACAAGGCTATCTACGTTTAAAAACATAATTGTGTCAAAATATTTTAGCATACGCTTCCTTGCTGCACAGGGTTGTATGCTATAAAGCCCTTCAATTTAGCATATTTGCCACTAATTCATATCTATTCTGTACTACAACTCAAATAGGCAAGTCTGTGTCTCGGAAATCTCTCATCTCTTTGTATTTCCAGCTGGGCTCCATAGGCACGCAGCTAATTAGAGGCAATACAACGACTGCACAGTATATTCACAATGTACGGAGCCTGATCTCCATGACATCAACCATTCCTTAATGTTCCCCGCGTTATTACAGAGGATCATCAACTTCCTGGTTATACTCAGACCGACCACATCGCCTCACGTACTGTAGCTGTGGATGATCAGCGTGATCCACAGCTGGGGCGTTGCATGCCGTTCCAACTGGGGCTGTCTGAAATGCCGTTCCAAAATGTCTATATTAGACACAGAACTTTGTGAACTTTGTGATTCACCCAGTGGGAGGAGGAAATATGGAGAATGATGCGCAAGAACATACTGAATCTGTGGAAATGCCATTATTCTGGGAGGGGAGCAAGTCTCATCCTGAGTGAACTCATCCAAATGGAATGACATCCAAACCCAAAGCCAGATCAAAGGAAGTATTGAGAGGGGCAGAGACAGAAAAACAGAGAGAGAGCGCCACCGAGAGAAATGCAAAAATCCTATTCATCGTCGTCAAAACAGACCTCTTTCTTCCTCCTATGAGACTACAGAGAGACAGTACTGTCAGCTCTGTGCTGCTTTGCTCTACACCCATGTGTATATACACGCATACATTAGGAAAATGACAATCACGACAATACAAACGAGAGATGGGAACAAAAAAATGCCCCCCCCCCCATCTCATTGTCCCACACACCAAAGGAGGTCAAGGGAGCCAAGACGAAATAGAGCGCCGACACGAAAAGATGAGACAGCTCGCCACACATCAGCTGACGGAAGGGAGAAGGGAGGAAAAAACAGACCTTACTGTAATGAACCAATCTTCTGCTTGTTGTTTGCAATCAACAAGAGTCTTGATTTGAAGAGGGGATGGGGAGTGGAGAAGAGGGATGGAGAGGAGGGGGGCTTATGTTATCTGTTAGGCTCTGCCTGTCCAGGGCATTACGAGTACTGCATCGCACATTTCATGGCAAGTGCACTAGAACAGATTATTGCTGGCTGTAGAGAGAGAGAGAGAGCGAGAGAGAGAGAGAGAGAGAGAGAGAGAGAGAGAGGCCTGGTTTTGTAGTCAGAGACGAGGAGGAGAGTGAGCTCACTCCAAATCCCTGATTATGCACACCCCACAATTGCCTAACATTAGTCATCGATTTATTTACTCTATTTATTTACTCTGGCATTCAGCAGATTTCTTTCTCTCCCTTCCCTCTCCAAAATAATTTCCTGGCTGTGCCACCGCTCTACCAAAAGCTCTCTAGCCAGTTGAATAGGCAATTGGACACTCCATAATGTTTTCTACAGATGCTGTCAAATCCTCTGTGACTAGCGCTGATTGCCTCACTCGCATCCGGAGTTGCACCGTTAGCTTGTCTCATGCAGAGTTCGTATATACACACCAAGCCTCCAACTCCAATACCCTTCCCTTCCATTTTGTCGCACAAATTTCCCGAAAATGCACCCTGAAATCCCTAAAAAAGTAGTTTTTGGGACACAGAGGCATCCTCCATTCTTTGACAGTTCAAGTTCTTGTTTTGTAGCTTTTGGGGGGTCCTCAATTAAAAATGTACTGTCCAAGATGCCACAGCAGGTCCCGCACAGGAGGAGCCATTTTGTGGGTTTCCCTGGCATGTGTTGATCCCCTGACACTTCCTGCTGCCTCCTGTGTTCAGTAAAAGACGAGATGACAACGGACCACCGGGCGAGGGAGGGATGTCTTCACACAGCGGGGGCCGACAACTGCAGTCATCTGGAGGCCTAAACTTGGCTCAAGGGCTGAGAGATGGAGCTGGAGGGCTGGAGGGGATAATACAGTTATTGGAGGGACGTGACAAGGTTGACCTCTTTCACCCTTGGCCTTTCTCAATCAGTTTCAATGGCAATGCCTCAATGTGTCATTTCTCTCGTCAGGGATGGAGCTATATCAAGTTCAGTAGGGATTAACTGTCCTGGGAACAACTCACATTTCTCCCCAAAAATGTATGACAAGACCAGGGAAATTAACTGTCTCCACAATGTTGCACTAATGCAATTCCACAAAATACACAACATGCGCAGCAGGTTAGCAAAAAAGTAAAATAGCACAATATTCTATCTTCTCCTGTCCTAGAGCCTAGGCTATTTTCCTATCCAGTCCCACTAAAACCCAAAATCCTGACTCTCGCATGAAAATCAAAGCACGTCGCTTGCCTATGCATGTGAAAATACAGCTACAACACCTGCTTCTCTGCGCTGTCTCGTACTTACTACCCATATGAGAGCTTCTGTAGAGCTCTGTGTCGAGATAGCCTACTGCTGAAATGCGCTGAATTAATTGAGGAACAGGATAACGCTAGGAAAAATGGACGGCCTGCTTCGCAATTCGAAACGTCATTGGTGATCAAAGATAGTTAATCTATCAATATTAAATATCAGTTACATAGTCACACAGCCAGCCAAGCCGACAAGGTGGTGCAGCACCCCTCTTATTAAGGGAGAACCCTGGCATAGTGACCATATCTTGGTTTTAAAAGCTTTAAAATGGGCCCTTTTTTTTGCTGTATTTCTCAGGCCTATAGGGATGAATATGAATTACTCACGGTATTGAAACCTGGTAGATTTTCAGGAAAATATTGTTCCCTAGAGTTCAGGTAGTGGGTAATTCAAGTATTCCAAGGCATTCCAAGGTTAATTTCACTTAACTAATGAACTAACGAGACTGCATCACTTAGGCACCTTATTGTACATATTTGGCAACAAGGGCAACCTACAGAATGGCAACTAAAACCGAATTTGTACAATTAAATGGGTTAAAAACGTCAATGCTTTACTTGTGCTATGAAGGAACAGATACAAGATTCCCCCCCCCATTTTCACAGGGAAAATGTATTTCTTTGCACACTCAGTTTTATTCAAGTATTTGTGCACTTTATTCTCAATATTCCACGTTCATGTGATGTTAGCATGCCCATATACTTCCCCGGTGAAGTCCATCTCCTAGGGTTAGACCGTCCACCATTGTTTGCTCCCCCTCGCTCCTGATACCGCAGACAGTGTGGAGCAACCACCACAGGGGTGTACAGGTAAGGGAGCTCACACAACACACAACTACCGCCTAATTTTCCCTTCTTCTTCTTCTTCTTCCCCGTCGAGGCGGTACACAAACCAGTCAAAGATGAGGCCTTATTTGATGCCGGTAGAAAGGTTTTAACCCCGGAGCCAGGCCCCGGAAAACTCGGAGGGCTATTCTGCCTCTTCCTCTCCTTCTTTATGGAAGGATCCTGAAGGGAGCGCACAGTAGGCTGCATATTTGTGTTGCTGTGTGCCCACTTTATATTGTGCCCCCTGTGGAGAGCGACTACGTAGCACAGAGCAAGGGGCCTGCTGGAATGCCTATAATGCGCTGTGGAAACTGTGACTGCTTTTGATTTAAATGGTTTCAGATGCGCCTTTGGAGGCACGCAGCGAGAAACAGCTGGCTGCTCCGGCTATTGATATGCACAAACGAACAGAGCGAAGGGTCTCCCCGGGTTCAAAAACTGGCAGGATCTTGAAAAGTCACTGCCCTCTTCTCCGTCTTATCAGCTTATCATGTAATGATGTGTTATTGATGTGTTGCAGATGCGTTTCCTGTATGTTAACTGCATGGGTCTGTCAATTAGTCCACCAACTGCGGTACTTATTAGTAGGAAACAGAGCTGCTATGGCGTCAGCTCACAGTGTGAATCTTGAAACCCAAAATGAAAGCTTTAAGGAGCTATAACAATGAGCATTAATTCAATCCTCCACTGAATTTGCCACAATAATTAAATGTGCCTCCTTGAAAACTCTTCAAAAACACTTTCAATTACTTTTTATTAGATGTGTTTGTAGTGTGTCCTTGGGTCATCTTAGAACACAGACACAGCCAGTACCCCTACAATCACAATGGTTCCAATGCATTATTCTCGTTGAGTGATTCATTTTAAGCAAAAAAAGTTTTCAAGGTACTCAACTGCTTAGCTTTCTTCTTTTGCATGCGCTCAGGGGGAGGTGAGAAAGATATTCTTTTAGTTCCAATGAAGTTAAATTTCCTTCCGGGTCATTTGGCTTGGCCCTCTGCTTGGACTGACCCACAGTGGGAGCATAGAGGGGGGGAATCTGGGAATCAGCAGCCGGCAGGAGTAATACTGTGAGACAGTGAACCCTCCTAACCTAGAGAGAACAGCCAATCAGAGCTCAGTTCTAGCCCGTTCACCTATGACCCCTCCTTACATTGCCTGGGGTTGACGCCGCTAAACTCCCAACACTAATCAAACCACGTCCACTGAACACAAAGGAAAGGCTAGCAGATAGTTCTAGCTTATTATCACCTGCAGACTGTGCCACATAGAAGGTGATAGTGTAGCTATACGCTAACACACTGCAGTGATACCGGCTTCAGCATATTCAAAATGTTCTCTGACCCACTCATTTTCTGACCACATTCGCTTTGGTCAGTAGAACTGGCTTTATCAGTTGGATGTTGTTATCAGGGCAGTTCCCCTCAATGTGAGATATTCTATTACTACTCAGTGAATAGGCATCAACCCCCCCCCTCTCTCATCACACACACACACACACACACACACACACACGCACACACGCGCACACACGCACACACACACACACACACACACACACACACACACAAACACACCTCCTCCCCTGTCTATACCTGCAGACAGTGTGGAGAGGAGATAAGGCTGAATCAAATTCGTGTCTCCATAGTGATTTCCATGCCAACCAATTTCACCCAATCAAAAAAGGTCATGCTGCGTTGAAATAAAAAAAGGAGACAATTGCATGCTGGGTAGCAGTCAGGCAGACATATCCCGTGAGTGAGACTGTTTTGAAATCCATGGCTAACCAGCCTCTTCAGCGGAGAAGATTGGAAAACAATATTGATATCTGACCACTTGAATAGCTAAGATAGCAGTTTGTGAAAAGCATAACTTTTTTTGTTGGTATTTTCTGCACTCTGGGGACGCGTGTATAAACGCTTATAGGCACGCTTGTGTTTCATTTGTTTCTACAGTATAAGGGCGAAAGGAGACGCTTTACGCTATTGTGGTTTCTCCATTCAACAACACAAAACCTAAATCTCCGTGCTTTGTCTTCTTTTGAAGCTCAGAAAAATAGGATTGACAGGAGGAAAACGGAAGACAGAGACTTTGTCACAAATGGCACTTTATTCCCTGCATAGTGCACTACTTCAGATCAGGGCCCTATGGGGGCTCTGATTAAAAGCAGTGCACTACATTGGGAATATGGGGCCACTTGGGACACAGTCAGAATCTGTGGGCTTGTGAGTGGATTTCAGAGCCGTCCTCTCCTCTCTCTGGCTGTGTGATGATGGTCAAGATAGATGTCGGCTCTGGAGGGGGTTTGTGATGTGTCTGCCTGTGTCCCAAATGGCACCCTATTTCCTACATAGTGCACTACATTTGGCAAAGACAAAAGTAGTGCACTATGTAGGGAGTAGGCTGCCATTTAGGACGCAGTTTCTGTCTGTTATGTGATCCTGCTCTGTTGTTTAGCTTTGACCCGAGTCACTCCTACATGCATTAATGAGCTGATGCAGCGTTTGATGTTGCCCTTCAAATCTCCTCTGGTGCTTTGGCCCTCAGTGTCCACCTCCATCCCCCAATACACACACCACCGTCTAGGCATCCGGGCATCCATCCACTGGCCCTGCACCACCGTACAGCGGTCTGCTGTCCAGTCCAGTAGTGGACGTGGGGCATCAATGCACTTTGAGACACTGTGGTTTTGAGAAAGAGAGGTGTGTGTGTGTGTGTGTGTGTGTGTGGAGGATGTTGTCTCTCTTTCATTTTTTTTGTTCGCCTGGTGATTTTTTATTTTTATTGCCAAGCCCAAACGCCCCATTTTTATTTTAGGCAGCCAGCGCGGACAGCCTTCCAAATGCACAATTGCTTTGCTCTGTGAGGCTCGCTCTCTCGTTTCCCGGCATGCTAATTTCTTATGATGATCAGAGGGACGGAGGGATGAAAGTACTGCGCTTTAAGCACTTTGTAGTTTTTATGTCGTTGCCATAGTAACTTGAAACTGGAAACCAAATCAATGTGCCAGCTCTCATTTGCATGGAGAAATGGAGAATTGAAACAGGACCAGAGAGAGAAAGGAGAATGCAGAAAAGAGAGAGAGAACAAAAAAAGAGAACAAGAGAGGACAAACCAATGCCATCTCTCTCTGCAGTGCACCATCTCCAACTGACGAACCAGTCAAAAAAAAAAAGAAACAAGAACTACCACCAATATTTACACGTGGAGAAAACACATTCTCCACACTGTCAAGTACACTACATGTTGTTTCTTGAACTGCATTGTTGGTTAAGGGCTTGTAAGTGAGCATTTCACAGTATTGTTGTATTCGGCGCATGTGACCAATAAAATTGGATTTGATGTTTCCCGTTATCGTGAACTAATACACAAAGTATAATCTACGTAGCTTCACTGTTCCCTCAAAAGGACAGCTCCTCTACTTTGGTAGACACGCCAACACTGCCATCCTCATTTCCATCCTATTCAGGCAGCGTTCACTTGATATGCGCCCTGCATGCGATCGCTGGACTTTGAAGTTGTGCACAGGGCTATATGGCTATGATTAAACTGCCCCACACAGCCCCCCTCTCTCTCCAGAACTTTGCTAGGCTGTGTGAGCTATGAGCTATAAGCTACACTGGTATCTGCAGCACAAGCCATCCCAAACACCCAAGCGCTTCTTCTAACATTTCTGCCTCGGAATCTCCATCTGAGTCCCCAAATGGTACCCTATTCCCTATATAGTGCACTACTTTTGACTAAGGCCCTATGGCACTATAAAGGGTATAGGGTGCCATTTGTGATGCTGGTCTTATTAGCCTACTGAGTGTTTAATGAGTTGGTAATTAGCTCGGTGCCTAAACGTGACACTCGCTGTATCTCGCCACATCAGAATTCCAGATTGAGTCTCCTCGCGCCCCTTAATGAACTGGCTAATTTATTCACCCCAATCTGTTTGTCGTTTGAGGTAGCAGCTATGCTCCTGCTCTGGTAAAGACTGTGTGCACCCATGCATCAGACGATTTGTTGAATGCGTCTCACTACAGTACATGATAGCCTGGGATATAGGCTAGTGATCAGGGGAAAAGGATAACATTGCCTTCAGCCTAGATGCTGATCTAAGATTAGTTGTGTGTTTCTCCCACCTACTGGTTAAGGTTCGTTGGGGGGAGGGGTAGGCTGATCCTAGATCTGTGCCTACGGGCAACTTGTACCCGGAACGATCCTCTACCTGGAGGAGAGAGGAGGAGTGCAGTATGGAGAGAAGGGAAGAGGACAAAGAGGAGATGGGGCTCAGAGGCTCTATGTATCAGCTTCTCGGAGTAGGAGTGCTGATCTAATAAGATTATATGAACAGCAGGAACCTGATCCTAGATCAGTACTGCTAATCTGATCCTAGATCAGTAATGCTAATCTGAGAAACTTGACACATACAGGTCCTGATAGAAGTAGAACAAGAAGATGGGACCCAAACTACAGTACATAAATGGGCGGGCCTACATATTAGTTTATTCGTTCTGGCCTGTGATTTAAAACTACAGTCTGTGATTGAAGAGAAAGACAAGGAACTCATTAAAACACACACTAATCCCTTAGATATTAAAAATAATCCAGTGCTATGACATTTCTAGGCTGTGCCCCAAATGACACCCTATTCCCTTTTTTAGTGCACTCCTTTTGATCAAAAGTAGTGCACTATATATGAAATAGGATGCCATATTGGACATAACTGAGGACTTGCATCATGCACCCCCTTAGGTATAACAGCAAGGGGTTAACCCAGTACAGCACAGTACGAAAGGGTCGTGTACCAAATGGCACACTATTCCCTAGAAAGTGTACTACTTTTGACCATGACCCATAGGTCTCTGGTAAAACGTAGCGCACTATATAGGTAGTAGGGGTGCCATTTTGGATGCGGGAGAATGAAACTAACCCAGGTTAGCTGCAGCCCAAAGCAACATGGTGTTTGTTAAAGGCTGGCGTGTAATTACCCAGAACACCCTCTGATTCTGCTTAGCACTCTTAATCTTTACAGGGCCCTGAGATGTATGGGAGCTATTACAGTAGTGACATCAATAGTTTTTTTTGTCATCATCATGTTGCAACATAGGGCCCTTGAATGTCAAATGGCTTCCCAGCTAGCACATAATATTCTGAGAACCGTATGTTTCTTAGAGCTTGGTGAGAGCATGGTTGTCCTATGCTTATTTTGCATACAACCTACCCACAAAGTTCTGGGAATGGTGAAGGATACCTAGCTAGCAAATAACATTGTGAGAACCATATGTTTCTTAGCTGGGAATTTCAGTACTTCAGCATAACGTTTTCGGCAGGATTCCACATGGTTCTATTTGAGGTCATGTTCTCAAAACATTAAGAACATTTTCTTAAAAACCATAAGAAAACATTAGTAACGTTCAAAGAACATTATTTAAAAACATATACAATCCATTCTCAGCATCAACAAAATTCTCTCTGTGCTCTATCTTGTTAAGTGTGTTCAGGTGTGTTTGCCACGCCCACTAACACCTGATCTCAATGAGTGCTTGTTTCCTTTGAAACGGGGTCTGTTTGACTAAACTAGAATGAACAGCTTTTTATGAGTAAAATGCTAACACCTTCATGGTGGTACAGTGGACTAATTATGTGTATAGGGAACAGAAGGTCATAGGTTTAAATCTCACAGACGCCATGCCACAATAAAAAAGAAATGTGTTTGCATGGTTAATGCCTAACCAAATTAATTTCCATGTGTCCTATCTGTGCTTGGAGTTCTAAACAATTAACCCAAACTAAGCTAGCAGTGATATTAAAATACTTATTGAAACATGTTCTGAGAACCTTAATTAATTACCTCCAAATGACCTTTCATTTCCATTCTCAGAATGTTAATAAAACCTCCCAGGAAAACTTTCCGGGAACCATTGTAAAATGTTCTTATAACCTCCTTGCAATCTAAAAACTTCAGTTTTGAGAAGTAAAAAATAAACATTATGTTTTAACGGTCAGGAAACACATGGCTTTGTTCCCAGAACCAATGGGAAACCAAAAACATACATTTCCACAACTTCCAAGGAACCAAATGTGCTAGCTGGGTTAAGTTTCAATTGCGGGAGATTGGCAAATCCACAAAGGGGAATGTTTGGGAATGTGGTGACAGAATTCTACTCATCCCAAGAGAGAATATCCCAGAATGGGTGGATGGAGTCAGAAGGAGAAGTGGGATGTGCGCCTAAAAATGGCAACCTATTCCCTCGTGAGTGCACTACTTTTGAACAGAGCCCTATGTGCCCTGGTCAAAACTAGTGCACTATATAGGGAAAGAACGCCCAGATGAAGTCCAGGTCCCATTCTTGACATAGGGGCGGCGATATTATCGGCTGACGTCAGCTTTGTTTCCTCCCCAGCCAAACAGCTTTGCTGACTAAATGAGCCTGTTTAGCTGATGACTACAGAATACACTCATTAGGCTGGCTGAGAGAGAGACTACGTGCTCGCCGGGTGTGATATGTCTCAAGCCCCAGCCAAGTCAACATGTGTAAACACTGATGACATCATACATGGGAACTCATCAAGCATGACATCAGCGGGTACGCTTGGAGGTTGGAGTATAGACAGAGCAAGGCTAGTAGCGCTTTGGGCTAACCAACACTCTACGCAGGAGACCATCTTGGAAAATATACAGAATGTAAGGTTTCAATTCAAATATATTCCATTGTTCTTTCTTTCATTTCTTAGGTATGTCCCTAATAACGCACCTGACTAGTTAAAGGCTCAATCCTTAATACATTAGTGAGAAAAACAACAAAACACTTGGCATTTATAAGTGATATTCTTAAAGAATTAATGTGTATAGCAATCATTTAAATTGTCACAAGCTGTTGTTCATATCACAGATTGGCCATATAAACTGCTACAAATGGTATAAATTCCTATTCCTGTTCAATTGTAGGACTGTTGTGTCAATTCATTCAATCAGGGCCATTCAAAATTCAGGCCAGCAAGGCAGGTACCTCAGGTGCTGGTTAAGAGCTGGAGCTTGGTGCTAATCCAAGAACCCTGATAGGTGTGTACACACACACACACACACACACACACACACACACACACACACACACACACACACACACACACACACACACACACACACACACACACACACACACACACACACACACACACTTCCTCCTCTCCCCTTTTACAACTTAATTGACGCACTGCTCAGTCATCGGCCCATGCCTTGACACCAGGTGTCAACCCTGCGTTGCACACATACCTGTCCCCCCACACCACCTGACTCGCTGAATAGAGGGCCCTAATTAATTTGGGCTTTGGCTCCTCTCTTCCCTCTTTTAAAACAGCCCTGCGTTTCTTTGATCTGTCAGCAGCGCATTTGATGTTTAGTGAGGCTGTTAACAGCACTACTGAATTAGACCATAGGGTTCTGGATGCTGATCCGTCCCCAATTACCCTCCCCTCTACTTAACCCCAGCCCGCAGGGGTAACGGCTAACCAGCACACCCTCGCACCATCAATAACGACAGAGAGGAGAGTGACACTCAAGAGAGAGGCTCAGCCCCAAATTATTTTTCAATGTGGCCCCTGTGTCTTGCGTTCCCCAAATGGCACGCTATTCCCTACACAGTGCACTACTTTTGACTAGAGCCCTATGGCCAAGGTCTATAGGGTTCTGATCAAAAGTAGTGACCAATGTAGGGAATAGGGTGCCATTTGGAACATATCTTTGTTCTGGTTGTCTCCTATGAGAATCGATGGTGTATGG
This sequence comes from Oncorhynchus masou masou, assembly GCF_036934945.1. NCBI lineage: Eukaryota > Metazoa > Chordata > Actinopteri > Salmoniformes > Salmonidae > Oncorhynchus > Oncorhynchus masou. The sequence continues at coordinate 7,516,732 of NC_088215.1, read as the reverse complement.
TTATGGGTTTCACACTGAGGATCCAGTATGCAAGTAAATGCATTCATAACATCCAAAAAGACAATGCATACCATGAATATATAAATAAAGATCAACACATACAGTATACAGTCGATGTAACGTCCCACTAATTCCCCAATGCCACCCATTGTAATGGTTTTCTTTAGGTGAAAGAGAGTCAGACCAAAATGCGGCTATTGAGATTCATGTTTTAATGAAACACGAATCAATACAAAAACAATAAACATACCATGAAAACCGAAACAGCCTAAACTGGTGCAAACTAACACAAGAACAGAAACAAGGACAATCACCCACAACACACTCAAAGAATATGGCAGCCTAAATATGGTTCCCAATCAGAGACAACGATAAACACCTGTCTCTGATTGAGAACCACTTCAGACAGCCATAGACTAAGCTAGAAAACCCCACTAAGCCACAATCCCAATACCTATGAAAAACCCCAAGACAAAACACACCACATACCAAAACCCATGTCACACACTGGCCTGACCAAATAAATAAAGAAAACACAAAATACTAAGACCAGGGCGTGACACCCATAATGATGTCATCGGGGATAGCATCGGTTTCATTTCCATATTGTGACTCAAAGAACTGCAATCCAAGGAATATGTATTACATATTAGGCCCGCTCTCTTACAAACAGAAAGGATGTGGTTTTGAGTTCCAAGTCATATAGCAAAATCATAATTCATGGTAATAAGAGTATGAGGAAGGCTTAATTATGATAAGCAGGGTTGCTTCCTCTCGCTCTTTGCGCATGGATGCCCGGCCTTTTAAGTTCATCTGCAGAATCAGGATTGTCACCTTCCTTTCTCAAAATACCCCAAGCTGTCCTAATTAGGGCCCCCAAGGGCCAAATGTTGCCATAAGGGCCCCATTGAAAATAAAACTATACAGAAGTTGCTCCATTGCTGTTCGGCCTCTCTCTCTCTCTCTCAATTCAATTTAATGGGCTTTATTGGCATGGTAAACTCATGTTTACATTGCCAAAGCAAGCGAGATAGATAATAAACAAAAGTGAAATAAACAATAAACAGTAAACATTACACTTACAAAAGTTCCAAAATAATAAAGATCTCTCTGTCTCATATCTACATATTGTTCTAGTTCAACTTCACAGGCCTTTGCACTGAATCCTGTCCAGATCCAGGAATGAGTCCCAAATGTCACTTTGTTCCCTATATAGTGCACTACTTTCGACCAGAGCACTATGGGCCCCGTTCAAAAAGTAGTGCTCTATAAAGGGAATAGAAGCGCCATTTTGGACGTAGTTCGAATCCGATCTGTTCTCTACTAAACGCTCCCTTTGATGTCTCTGTGAACCTTTTCCCTCCATGTAAAATCAACGTTGCACGTCGCAGCATGATGTCTCTCAGCAGATTTCTCATGCGGGCACTTTTAAAAAGGAGCAACAGTGTCACATGGTCATGCCCACACATGTCTCCAACTCAAACCTCTCACATTCCTTTGTTTCTTTTTAATTCTGGGCTCTGAGATAAAGTCTTAGCTATAACTAACCATGTTTCCATCCACAGTTTTTAAAGTGATGAACTTCCCGGGCTGGTGAAAGTGCACGGTGACCTTTTCCAATAAACATCGAGGGTCTTATTCTGGTGACGTGATGAATCGAGGCTTGACTGCCCGTTTGTCAAATCAAAATATTCTCGCTCTTATCCACAACAGTGTCATCATGTCGACTAGCCTACTGTATCTGTGAGCTGTTGGCTAGAGAGCACGTCCCAAGACCAGAGTGGGCACATCTGCCATTGAACACAACCGTTTTCGTGACAAAACTATCGGTAGAGTTTAGAAACACATTGAGCTTGAGATTTTGTATTCGGGAACATGAAAACGTAAGCGAACAAGCATCACGTCATCTGACTTTTATCTGCAACAAGTACATTTGGCAGATTTTTTTTTTTTAATATTCATATGCAAATCTGTCACGAATTGGATGGAAACCTAGCGACTTAGGCCCTTTAGGAAAAAACATGTGAAGTGGTGAAGTCAGAACGGTCCCCAACTGTACAAGGATCCCAATAACCTTTGCAACATCAAATATAGCAGCCTGCCTTCAATATGTTCACCCATAAGTTATACTTACTGTGTCGGTTGGTTGGGGCCTCAAGGCCAATACTCAAATACCAATGGGGATAAGCACAACTTTCAGAGCCTTCGAACCTTGAAGTTAGTTTTTCAAAGCATCTAAAGCCATGAGAGAGTTTATATATAGATTTACAATTCCACATAATATTCCTTTCAGTTGAGGCTTTTTTGCTTTGCTTTGCTGCTGCCTGGGAACTCACTCAGCCCAAATACACCCTGGAGCCTTTTGTAATGAAAAGACACGATAAGGGGTTAAATGTCCTCAACACACACAAGTGTGCACAGGCACACACACACATACATGCATTCTAAACATCAGAGGCTACTCATTGTTCATCTTTGAGTCAGGACCAACAGAGGTTCTCCATAAAACATGCAATCTTGATGGAAGAGTTAAACAATGGACAGAGAGGATACAGCATTCTGTGTTCCTTGATGGACTGGGACAAAAGCCCCCCACCCCCCGCCCAATGAAAGCCGGACTACTTATATTGCAAAAAATAAGTGCCTGATTTTCATACGTCCCTCCCCCTATCCTAAGGGCTCATTCCTATTACATATATAATACAGAGCCAACATATCAATAAACTGGCAGTACATGTGTCTCCTCCTCTCAGTTTTCTCCCCACGTCCGCTACACTTGACTGCTGCAGAAGCTGAGATGTCTGTGCTGCCAAGCCTAGCATCACTGGTACCAGAAGACCAGGGGACCACACTGCCTGTGCTGGGCCCAGAAACACCCTAGGGTAACACTTTATTTTAATGGTCCATAATAAACCGTTTATAAGGCATTTACAAACCATATGCTTAGCATTCATAAATCATTGCTCCCACATTTGTAAATGTTAGTAAGTGAGTTATTCACACATGTATATACATTTTCTTAAACATCCCGTGTTGTGTGCTTGTTCTTTTACCAGGTACTGCAGGATTGTGTACCAATGGAATGCCCATTTGTTGTGAGAAATGACACTTGTCACTCAAAAAAAAAGCATAAATAGCCCTCACTTCAGATTAGGGGCCGTAAACATACTTTACTAATGATTAGTAAATGGTTTATTAATGTGGGAGAAATGATTAATAAATGGTGACCACACAATTGATAAATGCCTTATAAATGGTTTGTAACAGATACTTCAAATTAAGTGTCACCTATCCTAGTTGTGAATGAATAAACACGTATACTGAACAAAAATATAAACGCAACATAGTTACAGTTCATATAAGGAAATCAGTCCCTAATCTATAGGTTTCACATTACTGGGCAGGGGGGCAAAGGCCCATGCACTTGGGAGCCAGGCTCAGCCAATCAAAATGAGTTTCCCCCCCCCACAAAAGGGCTTTATTACAGACAGAAATACTCCTCAGTTTCATCCAGGTGGCTCAGACGATCTCGCAGGTGAAGAAGCCGAAAGTGGATGTCCTGGGCTGGCATGGTTACATGTGGTCTGCGGTTGTGAGGCCAGTTAGATGTGCTGCCAAATTCACTAAAATGAAATTGGAGGCGGCTTATGGTAGAGACATTAACATTCAATTCTCTGTCAACAACTCTGGTGGACATTCCTGCAGTCGACATGCCAATTGCACGCTCCCTCAAAACTTGACACATCTGTGGAATTGTGTATTTTAGAGTGGCCTTTTATTGTCCCTAGCACAAGGTGCACTCGTGTAATGATCATTCTGTTTAATCAAGTTCTTGATATGCCACACCTGTCAGATGGGTGAATTATCTTGTCAAGGAGAAATCATCACTAAACAAGGATGCAAAAAATGTGTGCACAAAATTTGAGAGAATTTATGCGTTCTGGGATCTTGTATTTCAACTCATGAAACATGGGGCCAACACTTTACATGTTGAGTTTATATTGTTGTTCAGTATATATTAGACAAAGAAGAAAATCACTGAATAGATACCTCATAGATTACCATTGGCTTATATAATATCTTATAACAGCCTAACTACAGATTGCAAACTAGTGCATTTCATGTGCTCCCCATGCCCACTTAGCTAAGTGTTTAAATATTAGGCTACATATAATTCAATAGAAGAAAACAGAGAGAGAGATGGAGAGAGAGAGAGACTGCCATGTCCTTAATGTTTCGGCTGTATAATACAGTCAATGGCTGCATTACGGAAGTGGAAGTCTCTCTCTCTCTCCCTCCCTTCTCCATTTTCTTCTTTTGAATTTGATATACTGTAGGTATGAAATATATTTCATACAATACACAGCCAAAATATTATCTCTCACAGACACGGCACTCTAACCAGAACTTTAAGCAAATAAGTTAGTTAATTTCACACATTTAGGAGTGTTGGCCACAAGAGCCCTTTTTTGGTCTCTCTAACTTCTTCAGCATCAACTTCCTGTTTTTCCAGAGTGACTGATAGAGTCAGAACGGGTTTCGTTCTCTTTGATGATGCGTGTTTGACTTTGAATGTGAATTTGCATCACTTCAGCTCAGCCAATCGGAAAACCGTCCGTCCGTTGCCCACTGGTCAGCCAATATAGATCAGTAGAGCAAAAGAGAAATAGTGTAAAAGTCATTAAAAAACTTTCCCTTGGACCTCCGGCCATGTCCATTGTTGGAGGGGAAGGGGTACATTTCGAACAGCCCACACAAATAACAGATGGGATTTCTGGCATCTCATCTGCCAGTATCACAAGTATCACAAAATGATGTCGTAATATGGGCATGTGCTAGCAGCTAGCGTAGCATCATTGGTTAAGGTTAAGGGGGACATCGAGGTGATTTACATGTGTTACTGGACAAATACCCACAGCGGTACATGGTATTTATTCAGTGATTTCTGTGGGCGTAAGTGCAATGGCCATGTAAGTATAAGACTAGGGGTTTGTTATGTTCCAGCTAACACTAACTGCTGGGTTTGCACCCCAAATGGCAATGTAGTGCACTACTATGAGCCCTAGTCATTAGGGCTCTGTGAGCTATGACATCATCCACATTGTTGCATTGTATACCTTGGAGGCATTTTGGCCTTTCATTCTCAGCGTGGAAGATAAGACCGGCCCCGTTGGCGTGCCAATAAGGTAGAGGAAAAGCACAGCCTCCAAAAAGGAAAGCGATAAAAATAGACCGATTTTCAAAGCACTTTTATATCAAGACATCATATGCTCGTGGACGATGACGCAGCATACAGCAGTCTCACTTTAATTGACATATTGACAACTAACTTACGATAAGAAGGAGGAGAGCAGAGGGGATGAGGAGGAGGTGGAGCAAGGAGGGCTGTGCATGAAGAAGATCAGCCTAAACTAACAGCAATAACGGAACGATGGAAAGGCTTATTTCCCTGACAGACGGCTCCTTCATCCATATGTGCCCTGAACTACACCTTGGTTAATTATTAAACAGGGGTGTTGCTCTCCGGGTTTTTGGCCCCCTTTTGATGGTGCTCATAATGGGCTCTGCTGACAGATAGTGGCCATTGGTGTCTGTTTACCACATACAGTGCCTTGCAAAAGTATTCATTCCCCTTGGCATTTTTCCTATTTTGTTTCATTACAACCTGTCATTTAAATAGATGTTTTTGTTGGTGAAGTGAAATGTTAAAAATGACTTGTTTCAAAAAAAGTAAAAAATGTCAAACGAAAAAGTGGTGCGTGTATATGCATTCACCCCCCTTTGCTAAGAAGCCCCTAAATAAGATCTGGTGCAACCAATTACCTTCAGAAGTCACATAATTAGTCCACTTGTGTGCAATCTAAGTGTCACATGATTTGTCACATGATCTCAGTATATATACACCTGTTCTGAAAGGCCCCAGATTCTGCAACACCACCAAGCAAGCGGCACCACCAAGCAAGCGGCACCATGAAGACCAAGGAGCTCTCCAAACAGGTCAGCGACAAAGTTGTGGAGGAGTACAGATCAGGGTTGGGTTATAAAAAAAGATCAGAAACTTTGAACATCCCACAGAGCACCAATAAATAAATCCATTATTTAAAAAAATGGAATGAATATGGCACCACAACAAACCTGCCAAGAGAGGGCCGCCCACCAAAACTCACAGACCTGACAAGGAGGGCATTAACCAAAGGGGCAACAAACAAAGAGATCAAAGATAACACTGAAGGAGCTGCAAAGCTCTACGGCGGAGATTGGAGTATCTGTCCATAGGACCACTTTAAGCCGTACATTCCACATAACTGGGCTTTACGGAAGAGTGACCAGAAAAAAAGCCATTGCTTAAAGAAAAAAATAAGCAAACACATTTGATGTTCGCCAAAAGGCATGTGGGAGACTCCCCAAACACATGGAAGAAGGTACTCTGGTCAGAGGAGACTAAAATGGAGCTTTTTGGCCATCAAGGAAAACTGGTGCAAACCCAACACCTCATCACATCGGCGGGGACTGGGTAACTGGTCAAAATTGAAGGAATGATGGATGGCGCAAAATACTGGGAAATTCTTGAGGGAAACCTGTTTCAGCCTTCCAGAGATTTGAAACTGGCACAGGTTCACCTTCCAGCAGGACAATGACCCTAAGCATACTGCTAAAGTAACACTAGTGGAAACATTTAAATGTCTTGGAATGGCCTAGTTAAAGCCCAGACCTCAATCCAATTGAGAATACGTGGTATGACTGGTACAACAGCAGAACCCATCCAACTTGAAGGAGCTGGGGCAGTTTTGCCTTGATGAATGGGCAAAACTCCCAGTGGCTAGATGTGCCAAGCTTATAGAGACATACCCCAAGAGACGTGCAGCTGTAATTGCTGCAAAAGGTGCCTCTACAAAGTATTGACTTTGGGGGGGGGGTGAATAGTTATGCACGCTCAAGTCTTATTTCTTGTTTGTTTCACAATAAAAAATATTTTGCATCTTCAAAGTGGTAGGCATGTTGTGTAAATCATATGATACAAACCCCCCAAAAAATATATTTTAATTCCAGGTTGTAAGGCAACAAAATAGGAAAAATGCCAAGGGGGGTGAATACTTTCGCAAGCCACTTTACCCCTACAACAGTAGACAGAATAGTAAATATTCTCAGCGTGAAACCTCAATGATAAGTTTGAAATGCAAATTGCCTTTGAATGTTTTAAAGGTTTAAATGGCTTGCTTGTGTACAGGGTTGGTCTGAAAGCAACTCAGAAACTAACTGAACATAGGGCCTTTAGAAGGTGGATGGATGATTCTCCATGTAAACAAACACTGGATGGATACTGATTAGTCCAGCTTTAAATGAAGAACTGACTCCACTTACAGCCATGCCTCTTCTGCTTCTTCTGCTTCTTCTTTGCTTCTTTTCTTCTTCTATGATATCAAATGTTTAAGGTGCATGGCACCACCTACTGTCCTGGAGTGTGTGATCAGTCACGGTCTGCCTAATTCTGTATTACTAAGAAAGAAAAGAATAAGAACAAGAAAAACATACAATAATAAATCCCTACTAACTTCCCCCCCATAATATTTTTTTTATAAACAAACTCTACCAATTTGATCTATATCATGCTGAAACAATCCACCTTTAGGATTATTCTGCATGTTTACGACCATTTCAACAGTAACATCTGCCACCCCCAATAACTCTTACCGTATCCACACTAACGTTCAACCCGGCATTTCTGCTTCCCACAACCCGAAGTCATGTTGATAGCTTCCTAGCTTCATTGGTAAGGAACCGCCAGAAGACCACCATTAGGTCCACTTAGTACAGGAGCAGCCATAGAAGGTTCATCATTCCACACTGTAGTACCACCAATCAGTCTTACAGCCTCTACACACAGTATGATACAACATGACTGATTCTTTATCTCTGAACCTCTCTAAGCCTCTCCACCAAATGCTTCTCACTATGTTCCCTCTCAACAACAATCATGTTCCCCTCCACACTTGGCACATCTTTTTGTTCCTTTACACTGAACAGCTACTTCTTTGTCATTTAAAACACTGCCACGGGGATGGGGACACATTGACATTGAAACTAACGAATCCTATCTGTACTTTTCCAGGCAAAAAAACTTCTCAAACCTCACCAGCGTTGATAAGCTTTCACTACCTTGACCCTCTTTCCTACTTGATCAAACTTTAGGCCTCAATCACTCTGCCTCCCTTCACATTTTCTTGAGTATCATCTATGGACATAGATATTGGGGTCCCAAGTGATGACTGCCCTTAACCTAGCACAAGCATCAGGGACATGGCTCTTAATCTTTGGGCGGCATGTAGCCTAGTGGTTAGAGCGTTGGGTCAGTAACAAAAAAAGGTTGCTAGATCAAACCACTGAGCTGACAAGGTAAAAATCTGTCGTTCTGCCCTTGAACAAGGGCAGTTAACCCACTGTTCCTTGGCTGTCATTCTAAATAAGAATTTGTTCTAAACTGACTTGCCTAGCTAAATAAAGGTTAAAAAAATATATATGAAAAATTATTCTACCCTTTAAGCTTTTCTATTTGCAGGATCTTCTCTTGCTGAGCCTGGCTACCACAACAGATTAACAATCTACCATTTCCAATGAACCAGGCTAATTTCACTTCACCTCTCTTTCTGTACAACATTGGTTGGTCAGATAGGGTGTAAATGAGGCCCTGTGGTCTCATCAAACACTATCACCACTTTCCACTCCGACACATTATTACTCTTGCTTCCTACCTTGGCCCTCTTTATGATTTCTTTACTAGATGCTCCACTGCTTTCAGTCTCATGATCTCTCTTCTTCCTATGTCTTTCCACTTCAGACCATTCTGGTCCTTGACTCTCATCCTCCCGCTCCATATCATCAGAACTGACACCCATATTGTTCGCATTTGCTGTTGCTTCTCCAACCTTTTCTCCATATCATCCACAATACTCACCGCCATTTCGGCTGTCATACCTCCAAACTTCTCACTCACCAACAACTCATTCACCAAGTAGTAGGTCCCACTGCAAAAACTGGCACCAAACCAAAGATTATTGATAGACTGACAAGATTACATCTCTCCCACAGCCATGCATCAGCTCAACTACTTCCTGTTCTCTTCCAATAATTAACAAACATTAGGGGGCGTATTCATTCGTCGGATTCCGTTGCATTTAATCTAGGATCCAAACTGAAGCAAACAGAGCAAATGGATCAAAAGAGGGAGGTACCAACCTGAATCTGTCCAATAGAAACTATTGTTTTCAATGCGAAATGTTTTCTGTTTGGAGTAAACTATTTTTGCAACGCAATCCGACTAATGAATACACCCCTGACCAATCAAAATAGAGCACGGTGTATAATCAATTAACAGTTCAATTCCAAACAACTGAATCACCATATTTTAAAACTACATAACAGTGACCTAGAAAATAATAATATCTCTCATTAAATAATCCTGCTGTACACTTTTGTGAAGATTCAGAGACCTATCCACATCTGAATGACAACACATCTGGGTAGCATTCAATAGTGCACATTTTGCAATGGAAAACGAAAGCAAGCATTTGGACAAACTCCGGTCATCCCTACCTGTTTCAGTCCGTTTTCTTCCATTTAGTGCTTAGAGAACCTGCACGGTTCTCACTCACTGGGACCAGCAGAGGCTGCTAAAGGGCTCCTCTCACAGTGTGCTGATGTGCATTTGCATTCGTGGCTCTAAATCTATGGTATGCATATCTGCTTAATATCCTCAACCATGGTCCTGCACGTGTGAGCTCTTGCTTATATAAAGTTATGATGGGAATACATCGCTGCTTTAGAGCTTCTTAAGATGTGAAGAGTTTGAAGCAGTAGAATATGTACAATAATGTGCATGTGTGTTCGATGAGCAGCTATAAAAGGAGTGGCACGGCATGTTAGGACATGTCTGATTTCAGAATGCTTGTCCAAATCACTCAGGCATGGGGATCGAAATGTACCAATCATTCACCTGATAGATGATTTCCTATAAATAAGGAACACAGAATGTCTGCTTTAGGGCAACTACTGTACTGTAAAATAATGTAAGCGTCCCAAATGGCACCCTACATGGGGAACCGGGTGCCATTTGAGACATACGCATTGTATTGGTACCAAACTGAGCCAAACGGGTGAATAAACTGTGGGATTGGCGACTACTTTTCCTTTTTCTCCCGCCTTTCCCTTTCAAGCGCACGGGCGGCGACGCCCTCTTCACTGTTCGTGTCGTTTGGCTTGGGACACATGTGGCATAGCTACGGTCTCGTTGACGCTTTCTACAACTCAGCGCTTCTGGAGAACCTCCCGCGCACCTCGCAGGGAACTGTGTGGAACCCACTGCGTAGGGAGCAGCAGAATGCTAGCCCGCTGGTCTGGAACCCTGTAGCTATAGGTACTGCTCATATTTTCACACCACCTCAGTGAAGCCCCGAATCTTGTACAAACAAACCTTCTCGCTCGATCGCAAACCTCTCTGCCCGAGCTTGCTTAGGGTCTCCGGGGGGCTCACTCTGCTTGTTTTTACTCTCCGTAAAACTCCCACAGCAAATCTGTAGGGGAAAGGGGGGAAATTATACGCTGTAAACATCATTTTGGAATCAGAGGGACTACTATTCTATCGCCCCTTTTGATGTGCGATTTTAAATAGATTGCTTCAATAAACTCAATTGGAAGCCGCAAACAGCACAAAACCCCATTGTTCTTAAGAGTTGGACTCCATCTAATCTTAGAAGGTCTTCAGAAGTCTCAGAGAAGAGGACACATTGTCATCCATCACATTTGATGCAACAAACTCGTGATGGCTTGTAATCAGATTTCCACTAGATTAGCGCCGCGGGAAAATGAAACGAAGCAGATCAAACAAGATGAAAAACACTTGTTTATAGTAATACACACACACACACACGCACACAATCCTCTTTTGCCATTGAAGGAAATAACTGGAAATGTTCTGTGGAACGGTGTTGTCCCACAGTAGAATCATCCATCTGGTGCAATGTGTGTCATCGGCGATTGGATGGAGATGTTTCATGATAAATGTTTTTATTTCAGTGGTTCAGGCCTCAACCTTTGGTAAGGGCTTCCAGGCTCAATTTGTGAATGTACGATGTTTGTTGCAATTACAAGTACATATCAGGATAGTGTTTTTGGTGATATATCGTTTAGTTTTGACAATATCGCAATATTATTTTTGTGCTAGTTGGCTGAATCTGCACAAAAACCCCAGTACTTTTCCTTCATAGTTTGTACTCCATCCTCTTTTCTAACAGCAGGGGTGTCAGGGTAGCCTAGTGGTTAGTCCGTTGGACTAGCAAGCAGAAGGTTGCAAGTTCAAACCCAAGGTACAAATCTGTCATTCTGCCACTGAACAGGCAGGTAATCCACTGTTCCTAGGCAGTCATTGAAAATAAGAATTTGTTCTTAACTGACTTGCCTAGAACTTTTATTTCCATGAGCAATATGTTTGGAACAATAAAAACACATCAAATTGCAACTCCTATAGAATCATGAGAATCGCAATACATATCATATTGGCACCAAAGCATTGTGATAACATCATAATAGTGAGGCCCCTGGCAATTGCCAGCCCTTGGTGATATTAGTGCAAGATAAATTGAATCTGAATTCAATTTCTGCTGGCATTAATATCACTCCATACAATTGTTCCACCAAAAAATGTATTTAGGTCAATCAATACACAAAACCCCAGCTCATTTAACAGCACAATGCATTTCATTTAATGGCGAAACATAGCTTTCCCTCCCAGTCGTCAGTCACTGTACGAGAATCCCCTCAGCTTTGTAAGAGTTCCAAGCTCTATTGAGCTCAGCAGCCAAAGACACACCCAGCGAAACACCACAAAACACAAAACTCATGCCACCTTCTATCTATGGGCACAAGCAAGAGAGCTAATCTATTCTATTTATTGTATTTCTAAGGCTTGGCTCGGCACTGAAGACACAAACTGGATTAGTCCTTTATAACAGTGCCAAGATGAAAGGAGATAAACTACATACTGGTCCATGAATTACTTCATATTTTTATTTCCTTCAAGTCTCTGACGTTTGAAATGGGATTTAGTAGGGGTAAGCATTTATTAAGACTTTCCTGCTTGAAGAAATTAATCTTTTTTTCTTTCAAGTATGTTTTATTACATGTTTTTTTTTTACTGTTGAGTTAAGAGGTTGAACTATGGGATTTTCTGCGCTAACGATGTCAGTGAAAAGGCTGTCTCAGTTAACTCGTTGTAAAGAGCATTTCAGATCCAAGGTACTCCTAATCTGGACGTCAAACTGAAAAGACCAATACAATAATACTATGGTCGGTGACTTTAAACCAGACCATCCAAAAAGTGGCAGTCCTTTTGATGCAAATGCAATGGCGAAGAGGACTACAGATCAACCCATCTGAATTCCACCCTTGTATGTCTGGTGTTCACACACACACACACACTCACACGCACGCACGCACGCACACACGTGCACACACACACACTGACACGTCTGGTCTCTCAGTATCTTCCCACTCTAGTATTGACTCTTTGGCCGACAGGCCTGTGCGTTGGGGTGTCTGGCCCACAGAGGGGCTCTGACCCTGGGCCTCAGCCCCGGACATCAAACGGCCCTCATGGAGGATGTTAATATTTGCTCAGGTGCATCTCTGGGGTCTCTGCTGCTCTGAGCATATAAATCCAGCAGGGGCCAAAGGGCTGTCTGGATGTGGCGTCTCTGTGAGAGAGATGAGGGGTTGATCCACACACACACGTATGTACTCACACACACACACATGCACCCTACTACGCAACCACACTCCTCTGTCCGTATGGCCAGGCTTTGAACCCCCCACCCCCCTCTCTCCTTCTCTCCTTTCTTCTGGGTGACCTTGTGATCTATGACCTCCCTGTGCTCAGGGTGACACGGTCGGGACAGCTGGGGACAACAGGGCCCCTCCGATCTAAATCTCACCCCCTACCTCCATCCCTTCCATCTCATGGCCGTCTCTCCCTGCCTTTGAACTTCTGCTGTTACACTCCCCCGGGCCGCTAGCATGGGAACCAGCCATTTCCAGACAGAGCCTCTCAATGGAAGCCAGAGAAGATGTTTGTTAATTAAATTGTCAAATCAAATCAAATGGTATTTGTCACATGCGCCGAATACAACAGGTGTAGATTTACTGTGAAAAGCTTACTTACAAGCCCTTCCCAACAATGCAGAGTTAAAAAGTATGAACAATGTGCTCAAAATAAAAGAAGGAAAGTAACACAATAAAATAACAATAACCAGACTATACACAAGGTGTACCGGCATCGAGTCAATGTGCAGGGGTGTGAGGTAATTGAGGTAATATGTACATATAGGTGGGGTTAAAAGTGACTAAGCAATCAGGATAGATAATAAACAGACTGGCAGCAGCCATATATTTGAAGAGTGTGAAAGTGTGTCTATGAGTGTGTGTATTTGTGCATGTGTGTGTGTGTCGTCAATATATGTGTGTGTGTGTGTGTGTGTAGTGTCGGTGTAGTATTTGTGTGTGTGTGTTGGAGTGTCAGTGTAGAATTTGTGAGTGTGTGAGTAGAGTCCAGTATGTGTGCATTTTCCACCCTTGTTATTCTCTATCTACCTCACTAGGCCTTTATCTCTTCAATCAGTTCTACAATCCACACTGTCTCTACATGGCTTTCACTGATTCTGGTGGCGGCCTACAAAAGCCTAAAGCTTCATCCATTGTGTTATTTTCCAACTCCCCTTCAGTTTGCACACACAGACATTTACACTGTTTTTACATACGGGGGAAGCCAACAGCGGCATTACGGAGCCTGGGAATAGTTTATTCTGTGTTCTGTAAATAAGATCTAACCCCCGGCCTCCTTGCTTCCAGCCAACGAAGATAGAGGATGTGGAATCACGAAATTCCATCCAACCATGTCGTGCAGAGCAATCAGACTTAAAGGAAAAATTCACTCAAAAACGATATTTTGCTATTGTTTTTATTTGTCCACTGTTGATACAGTCCAATTATTTTGGTTGCATTTCAGCAGTATAGTTTTCAAGATATTCTCACTGGCCATATCATGATGATGTGGCAAGTGACACTTTCCTTCTTGAATGTCCAAAATCTTGAACACTAGACTGCTGATATGCAAAACATTTTGGAAATGTATCAATAGTGGACAAATGAAAAAGATACCAGCATGTGCAGCGCCATTTAGGCTATCCCCATTTTAAAGTAGTCCATTTTCTTCTTCTCCATTGACTGATTGCTTCCAACTTATAGAATTCACCACCTAGTTGACTACTTTAAACTGGTGGAAGCCCTCAATGGCGACATCCATGTTAAAATGAGTTAAATCCATGATGAGTCCTCTATCCATCTCTATGACAACAGGCACAACTCCGATGAACAGTGCATTTGGAAAGTAATTCAGACCACTTGACCTTTTCCACATTTTGTTATGTGACCTTGTGGCCTTATTCTAAAATGGATTTAATTGTTCAATCTACACACAATTACCCCATAATGTCAAAGCAAAAACAGGTTGAACCTTCGCCCCAGTCTGAGGTCCTGAGCGCTCTGGAGGACATATTTTGCCTCTACGAAGTTGATTTTTTATTTATCTTGTTTTTTCTACATCTCTTTCAGTCTTGTAAAACTATCAGGATATTTTCCACACTAAACTTTCAGGGCCCGTTTCCCAGACAACCTATTAAGTCCTGGACTAAAAAGCAGTGTACACTGAGTTTCTTCATGTGTTTTAGTCCAAGACTAGGCTCAGCGACTATGTTGTAGAAATAAGTTCATCAGCGATCATGTAGAGAATAGACAGAATGAATCATCTATGGTATAATTAGCTGAATTACCATTTTCCTCCTTGGCTCATGCTCTTGCGTTGCATTAACTTGAATGGGATAAATGAGTGAAATAATCCGTTCATTCTAAGCGACATTCAAGATTTCACTGCAATATAAACACCTTTTTGATTTCATGAGTTTCCTGCACATATAATAATCCATGTGATCATAACAGGAGAGCATCGAAATGGAAATGGTACAAACGGGCGTCATGGCATTTAAGTCCAAGGTCTCCATCATAGTAGTCCTGTATTGTTGATATATTTCAATTCCCGACTGTGACTCAAACATTCAACAACATTTAACAGTCCTAAAGGGTCAGAAATCTTCTTCCGTTTGTTTTGTTGCTAGTTGCTCTTCCTCCAGGCCTACTGCTTTCATCACAGATGATTGCCGAGGCACAAACAGATTAAATCTAAATTGATATTGGTCGTGTCCTCAAATTGCATTAAAAAAAACACACGAGTAACTGGACAACCTTATGCAAACACAGTAGAGTCAGAGTTTGCATTATCTGGATGACACCAGTGTAGCTACACGTCACGACAAATCAAAACTGGAAAATCAAACAAGTGTCCTGCAACTGCAAATGGGACTAAATTAGCATTTGACTGTTGTCATGGATGCAGATGGTACTAGATGGAGCACGGAGGTGGGATGCTTTTGCTGGCGTGTCTGAAATAATTACAGGACACTCAGTGCTGACCTTTCAGAGCTTTCTGAGAGATCTATCACTACGGGGAGATGCACAGTTTGAGTCGGCTAAATTAAACAAACTCCCAAAAGCCAATTACCAAAGTAAGGCAGCCATCTGTTAAAGCAATACTGAGGCAATTAGCAGGAAGTACAGGAACCAGATAAGCGCGATATGGAGAATTCATATTCATTTATATTTGAAGGCGATGTAAAAGCCGATGGAGAAAGTGTCAAATATATTAAATACAGTTGAAGTCTGAAGTTTACATACACCTTAGCCAAATACAGTTAAACTCAGTTTTTCACAATTCTTGACATTTTATCATAGTCAAAATTCCCTGTCTTAGGTCAGTTAGGATCACCACTTTATTTTAAGAATGTGAAATGCCAGAATAAACTAGAGAGAATGATGTATTTCATCTTTTATTTCTTTCATCACATTCCCAGTGGGTCAGAAGTTTACATACACTCAATTAGTATTTGGTAGCATTGCCTTTAAATTGTTTAACTTGGGTCAAATGTTTTGGGTAGCCTTCCACAAGCTTCCCACAATAAGTTGGGTGAATTTTGGTCCATTCCTCCTGACAAAGCTGGTGAAACTGAGTCAGGTTTGTAGGCCTCCTTGCTCGCACACACTTTTTCAGTTCTGCCCACAAATCTTCTATGGGATTGAGGTCAGGGCTTTGTGATGGACACTCCAATACCTTGACTTTGTTGTCCTTAAGCCATTTTGCCACAACTTTGGAAGTATGTTTGTAGTCATTGTCCATTTGGAAGACCCATTTGTGACCAAGCTTTAACATCCTGACTGATGTCTTGAGATGTTGCTTCAATATATCCACATAATTTTCCATCCTCATGATGCCTTCTGTTTTGTGAAGTGCACCAGTCCCTCCTGCAGCAAAGCACCCCCACAACATGATGCTGCCCCCAGTGCTTCACGGTTGGGATGGTGTTCTTCGGCTTGCAAGCCTCCCCCTTTTTCCTCCAAGCATAACGATGGTCATTATGGCCAAACAGTTATATTTTTGTTTCATCAGACCAGAGGACATTTCTCCAAAAAGTACGATCTTTGTCCCCATGTGAAGTTGCAAACCGTAGTGGCTTTTTTACGGGCAGTTTTGGAGCCGTGGCTTCTTCCTTGCTGAGCAGCCTTTCAGGTCATTTCGATATAGGCCCCGTTTTACTGTGGATATAGATACTTTTGTATCTGTTTCCTACAGCATCTTCACAAGGTCCTTTGCTGTTGTTCTGGGATTGATTTGCACTTTTCGCACCAAAGTACGTTAATCTCTAGGAGACAGAATGCGTCTCCTTCCTGAGTGGTATGACGGCTGCGTGGTCCCATGGTGTTTATACTTGCGTACTATTGTTTGTACAGATGAACGTGGTACCTTCAGGTGTTTGGAAATTGCTCCCAAGGATGAACCAGACTTGTGGAGGTCTACAACTTTTGGGGGCTGATTTCTTTTGATTTTCCTATGATGTCAAGCAAAGAGGCACTGAGTTTGAATGTAGGCCTTGAAATACATCCACAGGTACACCTCCAATTGACTCAAATGATATCAATTAGCCATCAGAAGCTTCTAAAGCCATGACATCATTTTCTGGAGTTTTCCAAGCTGTTTAAAGGCACAGTCAACTTAGTGTATGTAATCTTCTGACCCACTAGAATTGTGACACAGTGAATTATAAGTGAAATAATCTGTCTGAAAACAATTGTTGGACAAATGACTTGTGTCATGCACAAAGGTAGCTGTCCTAACCGACTTGACAAAACTATAGTTTGTTCACAAGAAATTTGTGGAGTGTTTGAAAAACGAGTTTTAGTGACTCCAACGTAAGTGTATGTAAACTTACGACTTCAACTGCATATTGTGATATTTTAATACTTTTCTGACCGATACTGTATATTTCTAAACAAACTGCTGAATGGATTAATTCTGCTGGAGATGGGTTTCCATGCAAACACTACGTGCTACAATTAAAGTTAACCTCATTTACTGTAATTGTGACACATACAACTACTGTAGTAGTCCTTAGGCTATTAACTAAGGTCCATTGTTCCACTTCATTAATAACTTTTGACGAAAAGTGAGACTTTGAATTCTGCTCTCATTGGCACAGAGGACATCCTACAAGGGTCAAAGGTCAAGCTAATTGAGATCATATGCAGTTAATCAATCTCTGTGGCAATTAATCAGAGAAAGAGAAATGTACTTTATAGTGCCTCAGACAATCCGATCACTCTGTGATGCAATGACCTTGGTTCAGCATGGGTCGTTCTTTGAAGACCCTTCTCATATGATTGAGCCTTTTTTCCCACCAGGATAAAAAGAGGGATGCTCATTGGCTTATAATTTCCTGACTGTCTCATGATCGGTTCCACGCAACGGCCAGGTCAAGATTGGTCCCACCTCAGTGCCTGAGCTGTGTCATGTGTTTTTGAATTTCCACTGACAGTAACCTGCACTCATTCTTTCTCATAGCTGTGAATAACTTGGCATATACATATACATGATTTATTTAATCCCTTTAGTGCTATTTAGATGTCATGTGATTATTGCATTTACAGCCAAATTCTTCTAGAGACTTCTACTATACCCAGCTAGCACATTTGTTTCCATGGAGGTTGTTGGAACGTACGTTTTCACTGTTAGTCTACACCTGTTGTTTACAAAACATGTGACAAATAAAATGTGATTTTATTTGAAGTTGTGGGAACGTACGTTTTTGGTTTAGCATTGGTTCTGGGAATGAAGCCGTATGTTTCCTGACTGGTAAAACATAACATTCTTTTATGTTCTGAGAACGGAAGGGAATATTTAGCCTGTTCTGGGAACATATATTAGTTAGGCTACAGGGAGGTTCTGAGTACATTTTACTATGGTTCCCTGAAAGTTTTCCTGGGAGGTTTTTACTAACATTCTGAGAATAGAAATTATACTGTAGATTATTTGAAAGTTTTTAATCACTTTGTTAAATTTTCACTGAACGTTTCAATAATAATAACACTGCTAGCTTCCTTTGGGTTACCTGGGTTACTCCAAGCACAGACAGGACACATGGAAAACCATTTGCATAGGCATTAATCATACAAACAGATATTTTGTTGTGGCACGGTATCAGTGCGATTCAAACCTATGGTCTTCTGTTCTATATCCATGGAATAATTCCATTGGCGCCAAGAGGATGGTGTCACGACTTCCGCCGAGGTTGGCTCTCCTGCCTGTTCAGGTGGTGCTCGGCGGTCGTCGTCACCGTCCTACTAGCCACTACCGATCCCTTTTCGTGTATCTGTTGGTTTTGTCTGATTGGTTTCACCTGTGTGTTGTTTAGTTAATTAGTGTCTGTATATGTAGTAGGTTGTCCCGCCCCTGTTTTGTGCGGGATTGTTATTTGTGTATTCATGTCAGTCGGTGTATCTTGTGTTAATATTCTCCGGTCTGTCTTTATCCTGTGTTGGATTGTTCACCCTATGTGTGTTGGGTTGACCGTGTTTCTTGTTCACCGGAGAATAAACTGTATATCGCTATCTGCTCTCTGCGCCTGATTCCACCCACCTTGTTTAGACGTGACAGATGGAGCTAGCATGCCATGTTTTCTTTACTTATACAAAGCTGTTATTTTTTGTATATTCAAACAGACCCCATTTCAAAGTAAACAAGCACTCATTAAGACCAGGTGTGGCCAATTAGTAGCACACCTGAACACACTTAACAAGATAGAGGATCGCAAGAGTTTTGTGTGACTGAGAACGGAATGTACGTTTTTAAATAACATTCTTAGAACGTTCTTTGAACGTTACTACTGTTAGCTTGTGGTTTTTATGGGAAGGTTTTATGGAACGTTCTGAGAACATGACCTTAAATAAAACCATGAGGAAACCTGTAGAAAACATTATGCTGAAGTACTAGAATTCCCACAGAAAAGCGTTGTTTCTTAACGTTCTCAGAACAATTTGAGAACATTACTATAAATAGAGCTTTGACGAAACCTGTCACAAACAATATGCTGTGCTGAAATTGCCACCTGAGAAACACATGGTTCACCGAACATTATGTGCTAGTTGGGTATCCTGCACCATACCCAGAACGTTGTGGAAAGCTTGTATGCAAAATAACCATAGGACAACCACGCTCTCACCAATCTTTAAGAAACATATGGTTCTGAGAACATTTCGTGCTAGTTGGGCAGTGCCTGATTCACAATATAGGGCCAAACTGAGCCAGGCAAAGCCGAACTGTACTAGGCTGGCCTGGTTACGTATCCATAGTTACTGGAACTGTGCTGGAAAGGAAATGCGAAAAGAAAATATCCGAGCCGGGTCGGGCCGGCCGAACTCTACTGTAAATCAGACATATGTGTCCTTCCAAGTGAGATAACGAAGAAGAAGCATTGACATGACATGAGGCCAAGTTCGAACAAAGGAGGTTAGACAAGAGCAGAATAAAGGATGAGCTAAACAGACCATCAGATCCTGTCAGAGACCTTCCTGACACGCCTCAAACGTACATTTCCCTCATCCTCCGCTTGTATTTTATTACAGTTTTCAATGGTAATAAACACATTAGTAGATAAAAGGCTAACTCCCTGGGGCTCTTGAACGAAGCTTCACAATTTACATGCTGTTTGTACTCCAAAATCAATTAAAAAATATGCAGCTGCCGTCGATGTATAATTCATAAGCCCATCGTTTTAGGCTCGTGGCAGGCAGACATGGGCACATGTCAGTCGGATAAATACATTTGCGAGGAAAGAGAATGTCGCCCGAGCACATAAGAGCCGTTGTTCTTTCATGATGCAGCCCGGAGGCAGGTCTCAAGACTCACGGTGAATGCGTCTGCCTTTCCTTCCCTTCTCCTCTTCTTTTAACAAGTCCAAGAGACTGGTGACCTGACCCCTTGCACTCGTCTGTGTCCATTTCTCCAGTTCCATCCATCAAACAAATGTCTGTCCCATCCTCTTTTGAACTCAAAGGAGCCAATGTGTTTTCTTGATCACGACATTGATTATTCATGAGCGAACCTTTGATTATCGATAGTCTTTTCTCTGGATTTGACAATTTTCTGTTTACTGTAGCCAGGTATTTGCGATGGAACCCTGGGCTCAGTGAAAGGAGAATTTTGATCCTTTTGATATTTCGCCGGGCTCTCTTCTCCTTGTGCTTTGCTCTGCCTCTCTCAGAGCATCCACAAGCAGCAGACCTACAGAGATGCAATTGAAGTGAGGGAGTCGAGTCGATCTGAAGCTCCAACACAAACACATGTGGGTGCCTCGTTTGAAACATCTTCAAATGCCCTTTTAAGAAAGTTTCTCGTCAACCACATCAGTGGAGGCGAAAAACTTATGAAACAACCTGCCAAGCAACACACATACACACACCCACGTACACACACCCACCCACATACACACACTCACACGCACACAAACACACACAAACACACACCTCCAGGTTTTCCAGATTCCTTCAATCGGAGAAGCATGTCTTAAATCCCCCCCCCCGCCCCTTTCGCTCTCTTTATTGCATATTTTATTATAAACAGCAATCTGCGAGACGTCTGGTTTTGACATCTGTTCTGGGTTGTGATGGGCGAACTTAATGGGGGATCAATAGTGGGAAGATGACTCACTCTCAGGTGGAAAGGTGAAGAGTACAGTTTAGCAGATGTTCCATGTGAAGGAGAGATGTAGGGGTGTGTGTGTGTGTGTGTGTGTGTGTGTGTGTGTGTGTGTGTGTGTGTGTGTGTGTGTGTGTGTGTGTGTGTCTGTGTGTGTGTGTGTGTCTGTGTGTCTGTGTCTGTGTGTGTGTGTGTGTGTGTGTGTGTGTGTGTGTGTGTGTGTGTGTGTGTGTGTGTGTGTGTGTGTGTGTGTGTGTGTGTGTGTGTGTGTGTGTGTGTGTGTGTGTGTGTGTGTGTGTGTGTGTGTGTGTGTGTGTGTGTGTGTGTGTGTGTGTGTGTGTGTGTGTGTGTGGAGAGCCTTGGTAATCCCTGTGGGAACCCTCTCACAGACTTCCACCGGATGGAAAAGGCTTGCGATGCGTTTGTAGTTTTCTTAAAGTCGGGAATATGAGCATCTGATACAGTAGGTAACAGCTTTCATGCAGAACAAAACACCAGAGTTTGAGCCTCAATGATTCGGCCGTACGAGACTGTCCTTCTGATGTCTCTTTGACTTGTCTGATGGTGAGAGTTTAGTTTTCCCCATCTGTTCTTTTACCCATTAAAGTATGGATATGATTCTGCTCTGGGTAGAAGTTGCTTGTATAGGCACAAATCCACCCCAAAATATCCTTGCATCATCCGCGATCCTCCCCAAGTCGTGAACTTTGAGTTTGAGTAGGATCCACTTACCCTGAACCAATCCTACCTTAAACATAAGAGGGTGAATAAACAAGCAATTTCAACCTGCTCCTAAAATTCTAGCGCTCATTTACTTGCCTTGACATTCAACCACCTTTAGAGGGCAACTTCAATGAGAACAAGTGTACTGAAACACAACAGCACAGTTAGTTATTACTACGCCTATACAAACCAATGCAGTGAGAGAAGGAAGAGTGGTGGATTATCACAACAGGGTTGTGTTCATTAGGCAAACGGGAGAAAACAGATAGACATGGAGCTACTACTTGGGCTTGTCCAATAAGAAATGCTCATTTTTGTTGTGTGCCCTAATAAACATGACCCAGTTACCTATGATCCTCCCAAATCTCTTTGATACCAGTGGTTGGGGTAAGTAATTAATTGAGGCGTGGGATTGGATGGGGAGGTGGGCGAGGAAGGGATTGAACAGTATTTCATCCTCATCCCACAATTTGAACATCTGCTTTTTGTTTTAGTCACTTCAACTGCTCTATCCTCCTCCACTCCACCTCTCCCCAATTTCGATCTTGTCTCATCGCTGCAACTCCCCGACGGGCTCGGGAGGTGAAGATCGAGTCATGCGTCCTCTGAAACATGACCTACCAATGTGTCTGTCCCCCCCCGGCTAAACACTCCCCTAACCCGGATGACGCTGGGCCAATTGTGCGCCACCCTATGGGACTCCTGATCATGGCCAGCTGTGATACAGCCTGGGATCCCACTTCACCGCTTTCATTCACGGGAAATGTAGTGGTGATGTTGGCGGGAACAATGTCACATGAGGAATTATATGAGAAAATAGAAAATCTGATGACAAAAAGCACCTGCCAAAGTATCTATGTGGCCAAAAGCTGACCTGTGATTAAGGGGTGTTGGTGACCTTTGCACCTCACGGCCCTCATGGACACACACAAACCATCTCCTCCACTCAATGTCACATGCACCATCTCCCATGTAACCTGCTGACCATTTAGTCTTGACAGAAAGCCTTTTGATAGCATGTCCTTGGTCCAGATGCCTCCATGGTGCATCGCTCAGCAGGGCAGTCAAGGGGTTCTTAATGTGCCATGTTTAAAGCACATCCACTGCACAGAGAACACGTTTGCTTGCACACACACACACACACACACACACACACACACACACACACACACACACACACACACACACACACACACACACACACACACACACACACACACACACACACACACGGTATATTAGAAAGACTCCGGTGGTGGGGAAAGGTTTGAGAAGGAAATATGTGACCCTTGACACTTCAGAGGGAGTTATTGTTGAGAGGAGACAGTGAAGGAGGTCGACCATCTTTGAAGACCTCGGCGAAAAAGAAGCTTGTCTCATCATGAGCAATGAGCACCCATGCTCTCCTTCATAGGGGCTGAGGGTCCTTGTAACGTGTGCGCTGGGAGTCGGGAAGCAAGTTCAGGGAGTGAGTGTTTTAATAAGTAAACGTGACATAATACAAAACAAGAAAGCACGAACAACGCACAGACAATGACACAGAATCAGAAACAATGACGACTGGGGAAGAAACCAAAGGGAGTGACATAATATAGGGAAGGTAATCAAGGAGGTGATGGAGTCCAGGTGAGTGTCACTATGCGCAGATTCGTGTAATGCTGATGACAGGTGTGCGCCCTAACGAGCAGCCTGGTGACCTAGAGGCCGGAGAGGGAGCACACGTGACAGTTCTTTAGAGTACTCCTCTTAGCATGGTATGTGTTATAAATAAGAATTTGTTCTTAACTGGCTTGCCTAGTTAAATAAAGGTTCCATTAAATAAAATTAAATAAGTGCGTCCCAAATTAGAGCCTATTCTATTCATAGTGCGCTACTTTTGACCAGGGCCAATGAGCCCCCATATGGCTCTATCGGGCAGAAGTAGTGTACTAGTTAAGCAATAGGGTACTATTTGGGACTCAACCCCAGTCCTTCGGGAGTAAAAGAAGGCCTGTAGTGTGAAGTGAAGCAGCGTGTTCGTTTCTCATCTTCAACCGTAACAGTGGAGCTGACAAATCTTTTTCCCCGCTATCAGTCCTCCTCCCCTTGAAAAGAACATACAGAGAGACAGCCTGGGAACTGTTCATGCTAACAACCAGAGAATCCGAGCAGAGCGAGCGACATCAAAGGGCTAACCAATTTGCACACCAGCTTACACACACCCACACATGTATACACTAACACTGTCATACATTTCTGTGAGGCATTCTCAGAAGTTCATCACAGTGCACGGGACTGTTGCCTCCGTTTGACAGGATGTGGGTTGTGTTCATTAGGCACCAAATGGACCAAACGGACTGAAACAGGGAGGGACTACCTGGACTTATGCAATAACAAATGCTCGTTTTCCATTGCAAAGCTTTTTAAAACGTTGCATGCCCTAATGAACACGACCCTGACTTGACTGCATGGGAAGTAACGTAGGGTTCACAAACCCCAACCAAATCATTGCTACTAAAAAGTGTTGGGAAATCTTTCCCTACTACTCGCAACCCGGGCTTTCCCAGTCACTCTCTATTAGTGGTCATTTCAGATCAGGGAATAAAAAACATCAGGAATCAGACGTTTTGAAGGATTAGTGGCCATCTCCTCTCGTCTCTGATCCCTTCACTTCAGTGGTACGAGCAGGAAACCTCCCTCCGCAGTCATCCAGTACACTTAATCTACCCCCGCAATATTACACCCCAGGTCACTGCCAAGACAAATGCAGTTAGCGCAATAGGGGGTAGGAATTTTCTCAATGGTGTCTGTTACCACGTATGTGTGAGAGGGAGAGAGAGAGAGGGAGAGAGAGAGAGGGAGAGAGAGAGAGAGAGAGAGAGAGAGAGAGAGAGAGAGAGAGAGAGAGAGAGAGAGAGAGAGAGAGAGAGAGAGAGAGAGAGAGAGAGAGAGGGAGAGAGAGAGAGAGAGAGGGAGAGAGAGAGAGGGAGAGAGAGAGAGGGAGAGAGAGAGAGAGAGAGAGAGAGAGGGAGAGAGAGAGAGGGAGAGAGAGAGAGAGAGAGAGAGAGAGATCTCACACGAGGAGTGTGGAATGAGTGGTAACGAGCGAGGGAGGAAAAGGAGGAAAGGACAGATTAACGTGAGAACAGAAGAGGAGGGGGCGTGTAGGAGGGGGGGGAGGGGTGGAGGGATGATGGATCCAAGATGTGTGAAGATTGAAAGAGTCCTGAACCGCGATGAAAGGGTTTGGGAGTCGTATCGAGTTATTCCACAAAGTCCTAGAGGAATATGGTAATAATAATAACAGGGGATGAGAGGGCAAAGGTCAATGGTGACTTCATCATCACAGAACAGACCAAAGAGCTGTTTCACCTCACGGCAAAGGTTGAAACCTCCCTTTAGCACTGGTCTAGGGACAGTTTTATATCTATAGTTAACAATGGCCAAAATTCAAGGCCAATGAGACAGAAGACAAGCATTTCAGCACAATTCAGTTGAACATGAATTGAAATCAATTACACTGTGAATTTTTGGTCAGAAGTGTTCTCACTACATGTTGGAACGATTACATGACGTCATTTTGGTACAATTTCCCACCATGTATGTGCACATGTGAGAGGAAACAGCCTCCAGATGGCACTGATAGACCATGGTGGGAGATACCATCGTTCTCCTAATGGAGGGGGAAGTGGTGGGGTGGGATAGTCCCTTAAGTCTAGGGAGAAACTAATAAATTGGCTAATGAGGAATGGGTAGATCAGACACTCCATTTCCGTGACCTACACACATACAAACACCCACGCACGCACACGCGCACGCACACACACACACACCTTCTCAAAAAAAAAAAATGGTAATCTTAATCGAGATGAACTGTGACTCACAAAGCCTGGATCAAGTCCAAATAGACCCCTGGATATAGGAATTTTAATTAATCAAACATCTTTTTGATGTTAATTCAGCATGAGGTAACTCGTAATTAGCCTTTGAAGCTAACAGTTTTTTGGGGGGTGGGGCTGTGAAAACATTGCAAAGAATTGCAGCAAGACCTAACAAGCTCATACACTTTTGGGGCCGGCAGTGTGAAAGTACGTAGAACCTACTGCGAAGCGCAAACTACACACCCTGTAGACCATGCAAAGCACAGAGATGTGAGTGTTATTCAGTGCCTATTCATTGTAGTTTTTGTCCTAATCAGAAATGTAGACATGGTAAAACATTTTGTAGACAGACCACGTTGTCAAAGTGTGACCCTTTCTGTATGTGTTGCTTCAATCTTACAGTATCTTCTCTGCCATAATGATTTGCCTGTAATAAGCTTTATTCGACATGCAGTACACTGAGTAAGTGATAAGCAATGCTAGTATACCAGTGACCAAGTGGATATTTCATTATTTGTAAGTGTTTTTAATTGTGTTCGTTAAATCAGCTGTCTTTGTGATAAAATTGAGTTTTATTGCATATTTCTGGTGGTTTTGACCCACAGATTTGCAGATGGATTGGCAGGTCAACTGTTTATAGCTTGGCTAGCTAGCCAGCTAGGTGGCTAATTGTTTTTGTTTGAATGATGCCTCTGGACACTGTAGCAGATTTTGCATTTTGTTTCACCTGGCTGCTAGTTCCTGATCTTTTGAAAACAAACATTTAGGAGTCACCTAAAGCTTGGGAGGAATTGGGAGATGCAGTAGAGGAGTACAGTGCTGAGGCAGAGTGCTCGTGGTGAGGACGATGAACTGTGTGTGGCCAGCTTTCTGCTGAGGCATCACCCAAGTGGGTGCCAAACATTGTGAAGGGGGAGAAGTCCCGTAGGTACATGACTCAGGCTGGTTCCCAGAGTAGCCCTCAACATGATCATCCCCAGACTCTTCATCAACCATCTCCCTGACCAACCTTCCTCTGATCAAGCCATTAACTGAGCCTCTCCCTCTTTGGAGGACGCATCCAATTTGTAAGTCGCTCTGGATAAGAGCGTCTGCTAAATGACTTAAATGTAATGTAATGTAATGCATGCACTTAAAGACATGGCCGCTAACTACTGTAACTATAGCAAGGCTACTCATGATGATGTACTGCTTGTTGTTTTTTTTGTTGCTTTTGAAGCTCTTTGAGATTCTTATGAAAAGCGCAATAGAAATGTAATAAACCGTTATTATTCATGAATATATCGTCACTGACCCCCCCCCCCAAAAAAGTGTGTTCATCTTTACATTCATGAAGTTGAAAACACATCACAAGCAACCAGAGAACTGTTCTGTGTTCTCTTTGTCCACGTCCATTTCAAACTAATTTCTGAATTTGTTTATCATTTGCTTAAACATTTAAATCTGTGGTTTCAGAGGGGGGGGCGGGGGGTGGAAACCGAAACGGAGAGGGGCTTTTAAAGTGGATTATTTTTGCAAAAGGGAAACAATTTTGGGGCAAAAAAAAAAAGCACTCTAGCTACTGCTAGAAATCGAAGCTCCTCCCCTGGTGCTCCGGGGGGATTTAACGCTGAGTGATCTGAAGTGGTGCCCTGCTGTGAAAACCTGAGTGCTTTGACACCACATGAAACCGCTCCATCACACAGCTCTGTGTTCTACTAAAAAGCCCCTTATGAGATCATTAACAGGGGGATGAACAAACAGGGCCTAATGAGAAGGAGGACGAGAAGAAGCCGCTTGAATGAAAGAGATGAACGGGAGAAAGATCCGTTGGAATCAGAGACGCGATCGCTGTTGGTTCATGGAAGGATTGAACAGTGGATCTGTATCGTTGTCTCGAGTCAAGACAGAGAGGCTGAAGAGAGTTAGCTGCAAGCTAAATACCTAACGAAGAAGAGTCAAGACAGAGAGACTGAAGAGAGTTAGCTGCAAGCTAAATACCTAAACGAAGAAGAGTCAAGACAGAGGGTACGGAAGCGCTTAGAAACAAAAGAAAGAAAAATACATTTCATTTTAGTCTCATGTTATTGCATCTGTGGAACATTTCAGAGAAAACAAACATATTCCAAACCGTGTGAACCTACACATAACTTCAGCACTGCCAATAGCATGTGTAGTGTATGCCCATGCATGTGTACATACAGTACATAACATCAGAGGGCCTTCCTAGTCCTTAGGCATGTGTACCCTTTAGTGTACTGAGAGCAGATAAACCTTAGACCCCTTGGAATCTGCAAGCTTTGCCAAATCGATCTCTGGTGGAGAGACTCAGCCCTGATTTGTCCTAACATCAAACAAACTGAGGGCCCCATCAATGAGCTCAACCTCCTAGTTCTCCGAACTCAAAAGATAAAAAGAGAAGAGAAGGACTTTGACAAAACAAATTGTTTCGGAACTGGGAACTCTGTGGGAACTGTGAAAATAAACCAGAAACCTGAAAAGGCCACATTGACAGTTTCCTCCTGTTAACGCACACACATGGGAAAACAAAGTCACTTTAATGACGCTGTCAATCAAGTTCAAGCGGTAACAGCGGGCAGCCCCTATGCAAAGGGACACCGCAACGATGTGTGGTCCCCATACACGCCTGCTCGTTTCCACAACAGCAGGCAGCTCCTACGTCTAGGAAGGGTTTGCTTCTTCCCTCACTTTATCTGACTTGATGATCGATTGAATAACTTTGATTTTGAGTTTGTTATGTTACAGTCTGACTTTCTTCTTTCACTGTAATCAGCTAAATTGTTTTGCTGGGCTGGAACCTTCAATTATTGACCTGTTGATACTTTTTGCCACACTAATAGCTTGACAAATGTTTTTCTCTGATTTGCTAAAACATGAAATAGTCCGAGGAACATTGACTGAGAAATGAAACATCTAACGAAAGGTGTCATGTTCTCTTGAGGTACAGCTGTCATTTGTAACAGACAGGTGATGCTGATTTGTGGGCCCCACCACCTACTCAACCACTAACTCCACTATTAGGTCACTTGGGGTATCAATGGCGAAACACGGCAAAAAAAAAGGATTAAATTGTGGTGCGATGCTACACATTCATCTGATTCGGGACTCAACAGGGTGTGACCACATGAAAAGAACAGCAAAAGCATCCGCCCATGGAGCAGCTCTATCACAGATCGGCCAAGAAAAGAACCTTTTCACCACATGTACTGTTTTCCAACCAGTCGGCCACACGCAGAGATTAAAAGCTAGCGACATTAAATGGTTGACCACCTGTCTCAGTCCCCTCTCTCTGGCCTACAAAGAGACCACGGGGAGATTCCCTTCAGCCGAAATGTGCCACCTGCTTCCTTTAATGTCCAGCGACTTTTTTTCCCAGCGACTTTTTTTCCCAACCACAATAGCTCACTTTGTAACCAGTGCCCAGTTTAGCTATGAGGCTACATCAAACGCCCGCCATCATATTGTGTCCTGACTTCATCTCAGCTGCAAAATGACGCACTGTTTTAAATCTGGCAAGTGGACCTCCTCAGAAGTTGTTCTCTTCATCAGCCTCAAGAGACATCAGTTGGACAAGCGAGTTTTCTCTCTGTCTTTTCCCCAAATGAGATGTTGTGGATTTCTATACTGGCTCTGGTGTTTGTTCAGTGAACATTTGAGAATTAAAACATTTTGAATTAGACCATTCATATCTACCTTTTTCAACTAAGGCTGGAGAGAAAAAACATGTTTTTTTTTGTTGAAAACAAATGAAGAAAATGGCGGTTCATGCTGTACAGTACATCATTTGACATTCTGGGCCTCAGTATCAAAGCTTCTACAATATCCTTTCATGAGGTAAAGTTGAAAGGCAAAACTAAAACACTTTAAAGCAATCAAACATTCAAACTGTCTTAGACTACAATACAAACCACACTGTCATGGAAGTAATGTGTCAAGTACAATGTTTTCCAAGTTCTAAGATTTTGAGTTTGTAGATTACTGCATGTAGCATCATCTTGTAATATCATCTTGACTGATATTTGGGAAAGTTTCATAGTTCACGCAACAAAAACGTGCTTGTTAAATATTTGGGATTAGTGACTTCCCACGGGGCAAAAACCTGTTGAATCAATGTCGTTTCCACGCCATTTCAACAAAACAATTCAATGTGATGATGTTGAATCGAGGTGGAAAACGGATTGGATTTGCAAAAAAAGTCATCAACGTCAGGCAATTTCGTTTTTTTCCCACCTGACTTTTAACCTACAGCAAATCCAACAACATGGTGATTTTTTGTTGTTGATTTCACAACTCAACCAACCAAATGTAAATCAAATCTTAGAACAGACGTCTGTGCCCTGTGGCTCACTTGATTCATCAATCCATTGACCCAATGTTCAAATCAATCTGATACTTCAAAGGAAAACTTGTTGGATGTTTCACAATGAATGAGTCATACAAGTTGTCAGGCAGGCCAAGGCCTTTGTCGTGGGAACCATTTAGGATGGGAGAGCCTTGACACTTGCGTTCAAGGGGCAGCTTGAGGACACATTGTATGACTTAGACCGAGAATGTTCTAGCTGTATAACCACAGCCCTATGAAGTCCTTTACAGAGTCAGAAGAAGAGAAAACTGAACAAATCCTACTCATTTCAGAGGATGATTTCTTCTCCTCTGTATGTCTGTCATTCTCTCTCTCTCCTTTTCTCTCCCAGGCAATTTCACTCTCGCTCTCTCGCTGTCTCCCTCCATCATTTCCTCTCTCCTCTGTCCTCTCGCTGTCTCCCTCCATCCTTTTCCTCTCTCCTCTGTCCTCTCTCTGTCTCCCTCCGTCTTTTCCTCTCTTCTTCGCTCTCTCTCCCTCTTCTTGCGCTCTTTGCTCAAGGCGAGCTCTTTCATCTTTTTGTTCCCACCAAAACAGTCACCCATGACACTTAGGAGTCCATTTAACTTGAATGGAAAAATAAAGACCATGCATCAGGCCGATCCGTTCGGTATAACTAAATTACAGTAATGATGAGCAACAGAGATTATTTGAGACGCCCTATGGGTCAGTGCGAGCCCCTTTGATGGGAGTTTATCAAATTGAACACAGCACATCGCTAGGGGTAGAGAGAGAGCGAGAGAGAGGGAGAGAGAAAAAGAAAAGAGAGAGAGAGAGACAGAGAGAGAAGAGAGAGAGAGAGAGAGAGAGAGAGAGAGAGAAAAAAGAGAGAGAGGGACAGTCAGTGTTATGCCAAGTTGTGCTCAGTGTTAAATGTAACGGTGCAAGTCAAAAATGGAGAGAATTATATCAAAGGCGACATTCAACATTGGGATTTTCCAACTCAGAGAAAAAGGCTAACTGTCATCGCAGTTACTGTAAGCTCAGGCATGGTTCTTTTACTTCCCTGTTTTTGAAATAGAGAAGGTTTTCTTTTCTCTCTCATTTTAAATTTCACGTAGGTCAATGTCAATAGATCAGGCCTAATGTGCAGTGGGTATAAAAAAGAATGTAGTTGTATGATTTATGTCATCTGCATTGTAATGCACCCCCTCACAAGAACCACACGTGAACCCAGATCGGATCATCAAAGAAAGTGGCGCTTTTCCCCAAGCTTTTACTGTGGTCCTGCTATTGATAAAAGAAGAGCATGTTTAAGAGATCAAAGGGGATGCTGGTTTCTAGTAGTAAGATGTTGCCCTATTTCAACTAAGGCCAGCAGGCAGGAGTCACAAGGTAGGCTACTGTAACCTAACACTTACAGGTAATGGAGCAAGGTTGGGCTTTCCTGTAAACACTATGTGGTTTTCATTTGAAATATGACATTTGAGAACTCCACAAAATGGCCACCATCTTTTCTCCCTCCACTTCTCACAAGTGCCTGGCTGTGCTTCAAACCGCCGCCAACAATACCACCTGTCTTTTTCTAATGTGCAGTAAACAATGAAAACACACTTCAAACATTATCCGCTTGGCACTTGTTTTTCCTACTAGCCCAAACTGTTTATCTTAAAGGCATATATCAAGCCACCTTGAGGCATTGTTTGCAAGTAAGCCACTTCCTTCTCTTTGGCTTGTGTGTATCAGGGCTGTGTCACCCTAAACCACATCTCTTTCAGCGATCAATGGCAACTTCCTGCCACTGCCAAACACTATAGACATGAATCATCTTATAGGTCTACTGCATATAGTTGATAGAACAGTTAGGGCATGGCTGATGGAAACTCCTTCCGGCACCAATGGGGCTGGTACTTCACTTTGTTCATTTGGAATACTGTTTTGAGTACATTTTAGTAACATACTTACCGGGAGTTTAGCATTTTATATTGATAAAGTTGAACCTCAGAAACATTTTAACTTTTTTTTCAAATGCCTTCAGAAGTTAAAAAAAAAAAAGAAAAAAAAGAAAGAGCTTATACAATGGTAATCAAATCCCTCTTTAACTGCCCAGATGCATTACCAACCAAAACTCTGTGATGGAGAAAAGGATTGTTTCACTTAAAAGCATGTCTTTTGTTCTGGTTATCTGCCTCTCCAGCTAGATTTGGTCCAGATGGAAGTCAAGTAGGTCTCCCTCCCTCCCTCCCTCCCTCCCTCCCTCCCTCCCTCCCTCCCTCCGAGAGCTTCCACGTGTGAGGTGGGCATACGAGGGTCATGTGTGACCGTACAGTATTGTGTAAGTTTTTATAATCCAACCAGGGCACACCTTTATTTGTGGTCTACTAAAACACGACTGAAAACCAAGCCATCATCTGGTAATCCTCTAGCAAAGGTCATCTGCAACATAACCAGACATCAGTTTTGATAAAACATCAATTACTCAAAATTAATTTCATTCAATAGGAAAGAAAAGGGTTGTGATTATAGGTCACACTTTGAGCTTTTAGATCTGATAGCGTCCAATTCCAAATATCCTGCCAAAATTGGCTGGAAACCCAGCACGCTTCTGTAAATATTCTCTACGGCTCTGGCAACATTAGCCATGTTTCTGGTGACTTTAGGACAGCGACCAGATGTCCTTTGATGTCCGCTGATCCCACTTTGTAGCTGACAACAAATAACACACACGTTTATTACACGGTAAACATTTGATGCTTTCACATTTCTTCCCCTAATCCTTTACAGTTTGTCCTCAGAGGGGAAAAAACCGATGAGCTCTCTCTCTATCGCCCTGATTGTCTCTCTCCTTTTTCTTTTTTTCTTTCTTTCTTTCTTTCTTTCTTTCTTTCTTTCTTTCTTTCTTTCTTTCTTTCTTTCTTTCTTTCTTTCTTTCTTTCTTTCTTTCTTGATACCACTTGAAAAATTGGATTCTGAAATAGCCAGAACCACATCTGAGAGAAAGACAGAGAATTAACAAGACACCACCAACTCAGGGCAAAAAGAGAGAGAAAAAAAGCATATTGTTCAATATGGAGACCCAGAAGTATAATCCTGTAATATAAGTCATCCGGAGGCAATGAAACAGACTCCAAAGCAACTTTCTGAAGGAGGCCAGAGAGGAAAATAAAAACTGTTGTCAGACAACACATTTGTCCTCTCCAGCGACTAGGCCTCGTTTGGATCTTGTGGCTTCCGAGAAGAGACACGATGGCTATCTGTGATACTTTGTATGTGTGTGTGTGTGTGTGTATGTGTGTGCGTGTGTTAGACCATCATTAGCAGTGGACGGATAGTAACCAGCGTCATTGCTTTTCAAAGGGTGACTAAACCCCTGTCTCTTTCATGTGGGTGACGACGTGACCTTGCTTGGTCTACGGAGGACGCCGGCCAGGCACCACAGTCCGGTTATAGGCAGCGGTAGTGCAAACAATGCCAGGGTCTGGTGCCATCCACCCCTCCATCCCTCCATCCGCAGCTGCATCCTCTCAACGAAGCCTCGATTGAAGTGGATTCATTTATTTATTCCGCTTTCACAAGACTGACATGAAAGACTTGACTGTGTGTTTCAATGTATTGTAACTTTGTTATCTAAAGGTTTGAGGAAGACACCCCAGAGATCAAAGCTGTGTGGAGACACAAAGTGGAGTCACGTTAAAGTGTGACACAGAATGTCATGATGTCTACTGGTTTCCCAGTAATCCTCTCAGACTGGATTTCTTAGTTGTGACGGGGGGCACCCTATTCCCTATGGGCCCTGGTCAAAAGAAGTGCACTATAAAGGGAGCCATTTGGGATGCGGACACAACACTAAATGAGTGGCACATACATGGGCATCTACCACACAGCTCCACAAGTAAGCACCTAAAACCACACGGCTTCTACACTTACTAACGTGGTCAAGGTCGGCCATTTTCCCTGACTGAGACAGAGAATGGCAAAGCCTCACGTCTTCACCCTGATTAAGAAGTAGGATTAGTCCTGCCAGGAGAGACCCGGGTATGGTGGAGGTTTGGGTAGAGAGCGAGAGGTGTGGGGGAAGAGTAAAATAGGGGCTAAAACCAAATCAGGACATGAAGACTTATCCACAGTCGGCTGAAGAGTGTTCCAAGGCCTGAGAAGAGAGGAGGCACGGAATCAGATAAGAAAATATAATAGAACCGTTCACTTTGCATACATCTCACCAAAGCCAACTGTCCAGCTGTTGTCAAAAATCTCTCTCTCTCTCTTCTTTCATTTACTTATTTGTTATTTTACCAGGTAAGTTGACTGAGAACACATTCTCATTTGCAGCAACAACCTGGGGAATAGTTACAGGGGAGAGGAGGGGGATTAATGAGCCAATTGTAAACTGGGGATTATCAGGTGACCGTGATGGTTTGAGGGCCTGATTGGGAATTTAGTCAGGACATCAGGGTCAACACCCCTACTCTTACGATAAGTGACATGAGATCTTTAATGACCTCAGAGAGTCAGGACACCCGTTTAACGTCCCATCCGAAAGATGGCACCCGACCCAGGGCAGTGTCCCCAATCACTGCCCTGGGGCATTGGGATATTTTTTTTATACCAGAGGAAAGAGTGCCTCCTACTGGCCCTCCAACACCACTTCCAGCAGCATCTGGTCTCCCATCCTGGAACTGACCAGGACCAACCTTGCTTAGCTTCAGAAGCAAGCCAGCAGTGGTATGCAGGGTGGTATGCTGCTGATAATGCTTTAATCTAGGATTCTTTCTAATCCTAGATTAAAGGGACTTGGATATCACTTGAAAAGTTGGATTCTGAAATAGCCAGAACCACATCTGAGAGAAAGACAGCGAATTAACAAGACACCACCAACTCAGGGCAAAAAGAGAGAAAAAAAAGCATATTGTTCAATATGGAGACCCAGAAGTATAATCCTGTAATATAAGTCATCCGGAGGCAATGAAACAAATCAACCTTTCTGAAGGAGGCCAGAGAGGAAAATAAAAACTGTTGTCAGACAACACATTTGTCCTCTCTAGCGACTAGACCTCGTTTGGATCTTGTGGCTTCCGAGAAGAGACACGGTGGTTATCTGTGATACTTTGTGTGTGTGTGTGTGTGTGTGTGTGTGTGTGTGTGTGTGTGTGTGTGTGTGTGTGTGTGTGTGTGTGTGTGTAAGAACATCATTAGCAGTGACGGATAGTAACCAGCGTCATTGCTTTTCAAAGGGTGACTAAACCCCTGTCTCTTTCATGTAGGTGACGACGTGACCTTGCTTGGTCTACGGAGGACGCCAGCCAGGCACCACAGTCCGGTTATAGGCAGCGGTAGGGCAAACAATGCCAGGGTCTGGTGCCATCCACCCCTCCATCCCTCCATCCGCAGCTGCATCCTCTCAACGAAGCCTCAATTGAAGTGGATTTATTTATTTATTCCGCTTTCACAAGACTGACATGAAAGACTTGACTGTGTGTTTCAATGTATTGTAACTTTGTTATCTAAAGGTTTGAGGAAGACACCCCAGAGATCAAAGCTGTGTGGAGACACAAAGTGGAGTCACGTTAAAGTGTGACACACGTCATGACATCTACTGGTTTCCCAGTAATACTCCCAGACTGGATTTCTTAGTTGTGACGGGTCAAAAAAATCACCTTGGAGGTGCCCCAAATGGCACCCTATTCCCTATGGGCCCTGTTCAAAAGAAGTACACTATTAGGGAATAGGGAGCCATTTGGGGTGCAACCCAAAACATTAAACCAGTAGCACATACAGTACATAGGCATCTACCACATAGCTACATAAGTAACCCCCCTAAAACTACACAGCCTCTACACTTACTGTACTAAAGTGGTCAAGGTCGGCCATTTCCTCTGACTGAGACAGGAGGAGGGATTAGTCCTGCAAGGAGAAACCGGGGTGTGGTGGAGGTGTGGGTGGAGAAAGAGAGCGAGCGGGAATGAATAAAAGAAGGGCTAATACCAACTCAGGGAATGAAGACTTATCCAGCATTGACTGAAGCGTCTTCCCGAGTCCTGACATAAGAGAAGGAAACCACAGCAGGGGGGGGGGGGAAACGTTAAGTTGGCATAAGTCTCGCCAAGCCAACTGCCCAGATGTTATCAAAACAAATCTCTCTCTTTCTCTCTCCTCTATGGAATATTCCTTTGATTCCAGAATCATGCTGGTTCGCTAATCTAAGCAGTTCCAACCCACCAAGGTGGAGTCGGCTGCCTTTGCAGTGTTTGGTTACACTGAATTGTATGTCGCCGCCACACCACCTGCATTGCTGTCTACTGCTGGTGGGAAGAAGGTAGCCTCAATATGAACCATTGACTAGGCTACGGCTCGTGCATCCGCCCAGGCATTGCTGACTGGTCCTCTGATCCTCCCCTCACAACAGTGGGATGTTCAAGAAAACAAAGCCCTCATTTGGATTAGAATAATCGTTGTACTTTAATATTACTTAAACGAGGCCAACCATCTGACTCGGGAAAAGGACTGTTTGGTTTTGAAGCAAGATCCTCACTCTGTCCATCGACTCTATCCCACCCCGATGGCACTGCCTCAGGTTGGCCACTAGTTGGCGTGAGTGGACAACTTGAGGCAACTTGGTGGTTATGCAGACATGAGGTCAGGCATTTTTCAGGCGTTTTTTTCAGAATGCCATCAATTAAGGTTTCCCCTTATGATGTTGCAATATGTCCGTTATATGCGGTCGCAAATCTTCCGTGGGTGGAATTGGGAAAAACTCACTCTGGGAACTCGCCAACGCAAAATCCCAGTATTCACCTTGGGAAAAAAACGGTCAGAATTATTTATCTTTCAGAACTCCATACCCACATGTTCCTCCAATTTCCTCCCATCACCATTGTGTGGGATTAACCATAGCCCGTAGATGCATCTGTCTCCCTAAATGAGCCAGAGACAAAGAAGGGAGCTTTAATGAGTGTCTGGGAGAGATCAGACGAGGTTCTGCCCATCAATTAGGACTGCTTAGACTAGTGGCCTTTGAAGTGTACTGGACTCCAAGTCCCAGCATGCTCTATGGCATAGACCAGGGGTGGAGGACGGGAGGCCTCCTGAGGTAATACATCACCACACCTCGAGAATACAGATTAGAATGGAATGAGATTCTATTTCTCTGATCATTTCAACACCAACCACTCTTCCGCCATCTCTTCTTCTTTCCTTCGCTTATACAGTAGCTTCTGTTAGAAATCATTTTGCTAGAAATTCCAACTGCAGGAGCCTGTTCATGTCTCCTGTATCTTGCTCTTCAAGCCAACCCAATACTGGGTGTTTTTGTTTCCCAGGCAGGTGTAGCTCAAAATCTAGGCTAGTGGCCATGTACTGTATGAAACAAACAATTCATATCAACTCTCACATAAAACACATTCTAAAACATCGATTATTGGGTCTCCATCAACTCAAATAACTCCAAGCAAATGATCGGAATTTTTTTCCTCGCATTACCGCCTAGCATTACCGCTAATGATGCTAACGATAGAAAGCATACTGGATTACTGCGTGTTCATGTCTTCAACCACGAAACAACGTCTAGTCCCCTTAGGACAACTCATCTCACTTGGATGGATTTTTGCCACGGAGGACTACTGGGAGAGGGGACAAGAGAGAAAAGGGGGATAGAAAGCGAGAGAGCAAACAAGTGAGAAGAGAGAGAGAGACAGACAGAGAGAACGCAAAAGACGGGAGAGAGAAAAAGACAATAATCGTTTGGAGTCAGAAAACACATTTCAAAGAGGCTCCAAACAGCCTGCATGTGAAATCGGATAGCAACTAATAAAGTGCATCTCTTCACAACAATAAATAATGCATCAAGAGGAAACATGAAACAGAGAGACTTGTTTGATCCTCAGAAAGACGGAGAAAAGGGTTTATTAACGGACGTTAGTGCGTTGCATTCATGTCATGGAGGAGCGCTCGTACCAGGCCTCATTTAAAGTCAATATCTGAAGAACTTCTCCGCAACTTTGCCGACGTGTGGTCCGGATGAATATTATGTGAAATAAGTTGAATACATTTGTGTGAAATCGATAGTGTCGGGCTATAGTTGGTTGG
The DNA here is from genome assembly GCF_036934945.1 of Oncorhynchus masou masou. Lineage (NCBI taxonomy): Eukaryota > Metazoa > Chordata > Actinopteri > Salmoniformes > Salmonidae > Oncorhynchus > Oncorhynchus masou. Next base: position 7,478,580 of record NC_088215.1, on the reverse strand, counting down.
TGAACATGCTGTCGTGTTTGGAAGTGTCCTGAAAACTGTGCGGTCCTGGCTCGCCCTGAGGCAATGAAGAAATGCATTTTCCATCCATTTTTCCTTGCTATGGTGTGATTGATACGTAAACAGAGACAAATTCTTACAACACCAACCCCCCCCCCTCTCGATCTCCCTCCATTCAGTAACCACTGGAGACCCTTGTGACTCCACCTACGGTTGGCCTCTGCAGTTCTTTCATGTCCTGCCTCGCTGCCCCAGTGGGGAAGGAGAGTCAGTTCTCATGACTCAGTACAATCAACCGGCCGCCCCCGCGAGGGGGGGGTAGTTCTGACCACTAGCTGACGGTCAAGGACAGAGGATCAAACTAACCGCATAGCGGGGCAAGAGCAACGGGGGGCGGGGGGGGGTCCTCTGCTAATCTCCGTTAGAATTGACATGCAAAGCGGTTTGGGTAACCGGGACAGGGTTGCACTGTGGCCGGCTTGCAGTCGACTGTATGGTTTTAATATGAATCACTGGATAGGAAGGTAGAGTTCAGTTTTGTAGTAGAAATTTATATTTTGGGAGCTGACTTGTGTTGTCTGTTGACAGTGTGTGTGTGTGGTGTAGCAATGAGTTGTGTGTATTTAGTGTGTGTGTGTGTGTGGTGTAGCAATGCGTTTGGTGTGTATTTAGTGTGGTGTAGTAATGAGTTTGGTGTTTTTTTAGTGTGTGGTGTAGCAATGGGTTTGAGTTGAGTGTGTGTGCGTGCATGTTTGAGTTTTTCCTGACCACTTGACCTGACAGAGTATCTCACAGCTGCACAACACTGACATCATGTGACATCATTTGGAAATTGAGTTTATGCTGTTGTTTTGCAAGTATTGAGTAAGATGTTGGGTCAAGTCATCTACAAAGATACAAGCAAACAGTATATTTTATTCAACGTAAAATTAGTTCTCTACAGAAAAATTGTTCCGAAGAACAAATGGATAGCATTACATAGAAATACACATGACATTTAATTCACAGGCAATCAATGTTCTTGGTCTCAATTTGCTTTGTCATGCACAGCGTTTCAGCACTGGGCTATCTCAGATGGCAGGGAATCATAGTTTACTTTATATGTAAACCCACCTGGTTCTAGAAAGAAAAACACACACAGACATCATGAAGACTTGATGGTTAATGTTGTTTTATATAGAAAATAACCAACAAGAAAAAACGCTTGCGCTCTCGTCTCACCTTCAAAGCATTCTGGGATCTTGAGTTTTCCATCGATGCATTGGGTTGACACTGCATAGCCACACTTCTTCTCCTTGTTCATACAATAGACCAAGACGACGTCCGCATGCAAGATTCTATTGGGCTTGAAATCCTCTATCCAAAATTTCTTTCCATTGTAGAGGATGCGTCCTCTTTTAATACCTACCTTGCAGGAAGCTGTGGAACAAGAAGTGAAATTATGATCAATAATTATAGTATTGGCTCAGGGAGTAGGGGATATTACTATTTAGAATTTCAAAAAACGGCAACATTCAAGCTATTCAAAAACACCGATTTGACAGGTTACCAAATAAGTTTGGTTAAACAAAATACAAAATTGTCACAAAATCAGTGGTCCTACCCCTGCAAACTGGCTCCTTTGACCAATCCCCTGTTTTAAGACATTCAATCTCCACAGGCCCATCCAGGACATAGTCTATATTACATCCATATTTGACAGTCTCCTTGAAGCCGTACTCCCCCTTGTCAGTATTGGTCATGTAGCCGTTGTTGATGCCTGTTGGAGCTGAACAGGTCACCACTGGAAACAAACAGAGGTCAATCAGGGTTAGTGTGTGTTCAGAATACCACTTTAACTTTGTCCACAAAGCAAATCACTTGTCATTTATTACCACACGAAAAGGTGCAATTTGTATTTCATTTCATTTCCCCAGAGGTATCACAGACATATCTGGCCAAAACTAAAACAAACAAACGGTTACACAAGCCAATAACCATCCCCCTCAGCTTACAAAAGTTCACGAACGAAAGTTACGAATTTCTAAGGTGACATGAAGTGCTCAGTTTTTGACTGATAACACTGTACCTACATTTACATTCTGGTGGCTCAGTCCAGTTTCCGTCAGTGCTGCACGATCCCCTCTCACTGCCTATGAGGACAAGTGGAGGGAAACACTCATAGGTCCCCCCAAAACCAAACACAATTGTTTCGCCTGTCAACTTTCTGTCGTAGACCATTTTCCCATATTTAGGTATTGGAGGAAGACCACACGTCACCGCTAACAGAGGGGAGAGATTTCATTCACATGCTCATTAAATCACGCACATTTGATTGAAATACGTGATATTCTCTATATATATATATATTTATTTTTAATCAGAGACATACGATGTAACATATGAGTAGCATAGTCTACAGTAAAGCCATTATTCAAATCTCCGTTTTACACATCGTAGAATGCTCTTCACAATTACAGCAATACGGCCACGTTTACATTGTGCTTATAGGCTTGCACGCATCAATGTGAGTTTGTATGCATTTATCAATGTGAGATCATGTTGAATCATTAGTGCGCAGTGCTAGAGCAGCTATGTATTTCAGTATAAGGCAGACACCTACGTGTGCACGTCGGTGGGGGATCACTCCATTGTCCGTCGTACAAGCACTCAATGCTACTGGCTCCTTGCAGGGTATACCTGTGAACAACATTACCGTAATCTGTCAAGTTATGTACTAAAAGAAATAAAATAACATAAAGTACACACTATATTAGGTGTATGGGTATACAGTGATTTCAACTTTGACCTACTTCACATGTGTTTGATACAATAACATGTTATCGACTTTGACAGCACGGAGAAGTGGCCAGTCGTCAACGAAACGCTAGAATGGAGTTTGTAAATGCTATTCCCCATACCCCTCGTGGCAGGTGTAGTTGATGACACTCTGGTAGACAATGTCCACATACTCCATGTATCCATGGCCCAGCGCTTCTGGGAGAGAGCAACTCTTTGCTGCATCAGAAGTAATAAAGAAAAGAAAAAAAGAGAGTTGGTCAGCATTGCTCAACAGTTCCATCAATACGAGTATCAACTGATCCTCATTGTAACATATTGAGTCTCAACTGATAATACTTGCAATATACTGAGTATCAATTGATAATACTTGCAATATACTGAGTATCAACTGATCCTCATTGTAACATATTGAGTCTCAACTGATAATACTTGCAATATACTGAGTCTCAATTGATAATACTTGCAATATACTGAGTATCAACTGATCATCATTGTAACATATTGAGTATCAATTGATAATACTTGCAATATACTGAGTATCAACTGATACACTGATTATTTCTTTTTTTGAGTATCAAATTATGATACATGAACAGTAATACTGTTTCAGGTCAAACTTTATAAAAGCGTCCTACTTGAGCACGTGAGTCTAGACTTGGTCCAGTCTCCGCTAGCAGTACAGCTGATTGTGCGAGAGCCTGAGGTGGGTGTGTACCCTCGTTTACACGACAGCACCACCTCGTCTCCGGGGGAGTACACCCTCTGGAGCCCCTCCAGTTCCATACCGTCACCCAGGGGCGGGCGGCCACATTCTGAGGGGACAGACAAGCAAAGGGACGGGTCAATAAAACACACACACACACATATAGATTAACCAAAGAAGTGCCCGTGCAACTCCCCAGACATTCAGTTGACATTTTACGTAATGTCTAGTGATAGTTTGTTGAGCATAAAAAGGTAGGTGGACTATTAAAATAAAGTGTATTTTTCCTTTCAGCTTACAGTAACTGAAAATATTCGTCAACATGACACAAGCCCATTTGTCTCAGCACACTGACAACATGCTCACTGAGAGTACGTAGGAAAATTGAACAGCATACAGCGCAGAAACACAAAAGGCTTCTGAAATCAAGAGGTCAAAACACTGGAACATAAAATGAACGCAACATGTAAAGTGTTGCTCCTATGTTTCATGAGTCTTTCATATGCACAACAATCGTATTTCTCTGAAATGTTGGGCACTAATTTGTTTACATCCCCGTTAGTGAGCATTTCTCCTTTGCCAAGATAATCCATCCACCTGACAGGTGTGGCATATCAAGAAGCTATCATTACACAGGTGCACCTTACGCTGGGGACAATAAAAGGCCACTCTGAAATCTGCTGTTTTGTCACACAACAGAATGTCACAGATGTCTCAAGTTGAGGGAGTGTGAAATTGAATGTTCATTTCTCTTCCATAAGCTGCTTCCAATGTCTTTTTTAGAGAATTTGGCAGTACATCCAACCGGCCTCACAACCGCAGACCACGTGTAACCATGTCAGCCCAGGACCGCCACAACCAGCTTATTCACCTGCGGGATCATCTGAGACCAGCCACCCGGACAGCTGATTAAATTGTGGTTTTGCACAACCAAATCATTTCCGCACAAACTGTCAGAAACTGTCTCAGGGAAGCTCATCTGCATGCTCGTCGTACTTACCAGGGCCTTGACCTGACTGCAGTTTGGCATTGTAACTGACTTCAGTGCGCAAAGGCTCACCTTCGATGGCCACTGGCATGCTGGAGAAGTGTGCACTTCAAAAATGAATCCTGGTTTCAACTGTAACGGGCGTGTATGGCGTCGTGCGGGCTAGCAGTTCGCTGATGTCAACGCTGTCAGAGTGGCCCATTGTGGTGGTGGGGTTATGGTATGGGCAAGCACAAGCTACGGACAATGAACACAATTGCATTTTATCGATGACAATTTGAATACAAAGAGATAACGTGGCGAGATCCTGAGGCCCATTATCGTGCCATTCATCTGCCGTCATCACCTCATGTTTCATCATGATAATGCATAGCCCCATATTGCAAAGATCTGTACAAAATTCCTAGAAGCTAAAAATGCCCCAGTTCTTTCATGACCTGCATACTCACCAGACATGTCATCCATTGAGCATGTTTGGAATGCTCTGGATCAACATGTACGACATGTTCCAATTCCCGCCAGCAATATCCAGCAACTTCACAAAGCCATTGAAGAGGCATGGGACAACATTCCAAAATCAACAGCCTGAGCAACTGTATTAGAAGGAAATGGTGATGCCAATATCCAGCAACTTCACAAAGCCATTGAATAGGCATGGAACAACACTCCACAGGCCACAATCAACAGCCTGATCAACTCTATTAGAAGGAAATGGTGCTGCCAATATCCAGCAACTTCACAAAGCCATTGAAGAGGCGTGGGACAACATTCCACAATCAACAGCCTGAGCAACTGTATTCAAAGGAGATGGCGTCGCACTGCATGAGGCAAATGGTGGTCACGCAAGATACTGACTGGTTCTGATCCACGCCCATACTATTTTTTTTTAAAGGTGCCTGTGACCAGCACATCTGTGAAATGTCATGTGAAATCCATAGATTAGGACCTAATGAATTTATTTCAATTGACTGATTTCCTTATATGAACTGTAACTCAGTTTAAATTGTTGCATTTATATTTTTGTTCAGTGTAAAGACCGTAATAATAGATACTATACCTTTCTTGGTTGTCACTGGTGTATACAAGGCAAGCAGACAGATCAGTGGTAAAGAGAGGCTTGGTGCCATCGTCTGTGATGTGGAGAGAGCGGCTCTCCTCTCTGGTTTCAAGGGTAAAAATCGGAATGTCGTTGGAGCTCCCAACTTTTTATGTTCGAGGTAATTGGATAAGGGTCGATGACAACGCCGAATGAGGCAACCTCTGGCTCGTTTACTATTTACGTAATTTACCGTAAAGCACCAGACCTTTGTGAACCTTACTGTTGCCCCACCCCCATTCCTAGTACACATCACCAGTTTTCTGTAACTCTTCACCAAATCATGGTTGCCAGATCCATTTATGTGGTACAATAAAGTTGACTGAAGCTATTCTAGCAGTATAACATTGATGTGGTTAAATGACGCAGATCTACTACTATGAATATTTATGTGTGTGATTTTTATCTGTGAACAGAATGGAATGCATTTGTAATCTCATACAGCTTCTGTTTGTTGTTCTTGTTGCAAAATTGCAAGAGTTCAATCCGATATCGAGTTCAAGTCAAAACAAAAAGATATGTTTACTCTTGGTTAAAAAGTAACTTGTTTTTCTCTCAAAACTGCAGTGCCCTTTGTGTATGAGCAGAGATGACAAATACTGTAATCCTATACTGACATCTAGTGTCATTTTCAGGTAACATGTACTTTACAGGCAATCAAATTCAGGCTCATTCAAGTTATGGATATAATCAACAGGTTATTAGCAAAGGCAAGGCTGGATTATTTGGACACAAAGTCAAATAGACTTAAAACAGATTTTTTTATATTTTTAAGTCATTTATTTGCCATATGTATCCTCTTTATATGGTGTTTATTTTGTTAGGTCGGCTTGACACATCGCAATCTCAGATGGAAGTGATTTGGGCTTGAGGGTGTACTCCATCTTGCCTGGTTCTAAGAGAAAGACAAGACACACAAACACGTTTGTCATTTTCGTTGTGAGAATATTAAGGGCTCAACTAAACAGCTTTGGGAAGCTTTGAAAATGGGATGGCAGCGACCACAACACATTTTACTGGGTTGTGTTCATTTGTCATCAAACGGAATAAAATGGACAGAAACACAGAGAGACTACCGACGCGTGTCCAGTAAGAAACACCCATTTTCGATTTACGTAGTAAAATGTTTTAAAACTTGCATGCCATAATGAACGTGACCATGTTATTTTGGTACGAAGGGCCTCACCTTTAAAGCATTCTGGGGTATTGAGTGTGCCGTCGATGCACTGACTTGCTACTGGAATGCCACACTTCAACTCCTTGTTCAGACAGTAGAACACAACAGGCTCCCCGTGAAGGACTCTATTGGGTTTCAGATCACCAATCCAGATCTTCTTGGCGTTGTAGAAGATGCGACCTCTGTTGATGTTAACTTTACAGGGGGCTGCGGTAAAGCGAGGACAAGCAAAGCAACATGACTCTCCGTTTAGCATTGAATAGAATGAAATGTAATAGATCATGGACATTTTCCATTTTCCTCTGTATCAGTACCCAACCTGAAACACCACATATACAATAGGTTGGGAGCAACACATGGTCAGCCACACAGCAGCGACCCCGGATAAGGTTTGGGAATGCAGTGCTTTGCTCAAAAGGCACAAACGACAGTATGCTCTCAGTACGCAATCATTGCAGTCACCAAAGATGAAATAAATGGTTGCCGATACACATCGAATCACATGCAAGTCAACAAGCTGGTTCGATATACAGACACACACACACAAGTGACATTCCCACAAGAGTAACAACAGTGACTCAGGTGTGAACTTTCCCCAATGCACAGCAGAGGAGGCTGGTGGGAGGAGCTATAGGAGGTCATGCTCATTGCAATGGCTGGAATGGAATAGACAGAACCTAGTCAAACGTGGTTTCCATATGTTTGATACCGTTCCATTTAAACCATTCCAGCCATGACAATGAGCTCATCCTCCTATAGCTCCTCCCACCAGCCTCCTCTATGTACAGCTCTCGGGTCAGCTTCCCCTCCTCCAATCATAATCTTAACCATTAGCGGGGGAAATGCAAAACTGACAGAAGATCAGCGTCTAAGGGCAACTTCACCCTACACGGACTCACCTCTACAAACGGGCAAAGCGGACCAGTTGCCTGTATTCTGACACTGTATTTCCTCAGAGCCGTCCAGAACGTAGTGTTCCTGGCACTGGTACTTGACCTTCTCCTTGTAGCCGGCCTCCCTCATCACAGCAAAGGTGATGATGCCATGGTCTATCGTTGGTGGGATGGAGCAACTCACCTCTGCAACAGGTCAGAAAGGTAATGGGCTTGTGAAAGTGTATTAGCAATGCAATATTGTCAGGATTAATCTAAATTACAGAAATAATTTTTAAAGGCATAAACAGAGGAAGACAGGATTACGCAAATTGATCAATTATCATCGCTTGGAGTGGATGAACAGTTAACAATAACCATTTTAACCAGAATCATCGTCAGGGCCGGTCCCAGGCATCAGCGGTTCCCATGCCCATTTTATTAGTATTTATTTTTTGGAATCTCAACTTACTGTTGAGAGTTAGGATAATAGAATACACAAAGTGCAAGTTCGAAATTTGGTTGTGCATCACTCAATTAACCATGTCAGCTAACAAAGATTGGTAAATTAGTCTGGCCAGCTATCTGTCCGAATACCAACCAGGCACGCAGGGCACGTGCCCAGGGGCCCTGACCTCCAAAGGGCCCCTATTGATTTTGTTAGTCACTCTCACCTCAGATATTATGAACATGGCAGAAGTAATGGCAGAATGTGTACAATTGCAGGAAAATAGCTTTAAAAAATTATCTCCACCCCATGGATAAATGGGAGAATTGCAGGAAATTAACCATAAAACATTTGGGAGGGGCAACCAAATCTCACATAGAGCTTCAAAAAGGCTAGACCCATGTAATAATGGGCCCCCATAAGATCAATTGATCAGTGGTTGCACCAGATGTCACTCAAAAACTTCTCAACCAATGAGATTTGTTCATGATGGAACAGACAAACCATTTGGCATGTGCTGCCACTGTCTGCACCTACCCTTGCATACCGGTGGCTCAGTCACGTTTCCACTGGCCAGGCACGATCCTCTCTCGTTGCCAATGGGAGCTCTTGGCGGCAAACACTCATACGTCCAACTCTGTCCGTACTGGATTTCATTGCCAGTGAACTTCTTATTGTCATAGACAATTTTACCATGCTTCGGTGCTTGAGGCAGAGCACAACTCACAGCTGCAGGGAAGAAATATTTTAAATAATCAAGACTATATTGACATATTTAGAGAAACAGTGGAGAAAAGGAAGGTTGCGTTCTGGAGGTATAGTATACCTTTACACATTGGTGGTGGTGCACTGAGGGTACCATCGTGTAAACACACGCTCTCATTGGCTCCTATCATGACGTACCTGAAGAACACACATTCTTATTGGTCTTGAGATGCAGCGAGTCAGCAAAATGTAGTCAGAACTAAACCGCACTGTATTTCCCCTCACCCGTCATCACATGTGTAGTTGAGTACACTCTTGAATGGCACGTCAATCATCCCTGGCTTTTGCATAGGCTTGGGGAGAGGGCACATCTTTGCTGTGTCAAAAATTGATTAGCTTCATGTGGATATAATTTATGCATTTCATGTAAAAAAAAAAAAAATGTGGGTCCTATATCCTTGCTAAAGTATGGACTGTCCATTGTACTGTATAGGTGACTTTAGGGTTCCAAATTTTTCAGAAACATTCCCAAAATTCCCAGGTTTTCCAGTTGGAAGATTCCTTGAATCAGTGACTTAATAAGCAACAAATCTGGAATCCTCCAACCAGGATTTGTGGAAAACCCAGTAATCTACCTGAATTTTTGTGAACATAGGTGTTTTTATGCTTTACATTGTGTAATGGATGTTTTGCGAACGGGGTGGAGCTTACGAGAACACACAAGGTCCAGTTTGGTCCACTCTCCCAAGGTAGAGCAAGTGATCCTGGCAGTCTTGCCGGTCCCAGGTGTGTATCCACGCTCGCACGCCAGGGTCACCTCTTCTCCAATCTCATACACGCGCTTTAGACCCAATGCATCGATACCGTCGGTCACAGGCGGACGGCCACACACTGAGGAGAAATGTTACGGTGTATATGATATTAAAAAAACACAAGACGAAATACGGCTAAAGCATAGGTCACTGAATCTTGTGAACCAACACTGTAATATCTATTCTGTCATTGAAAAAATGACCGCATTCAATTAAATCCCTTTGCACCGTACCTTTCTTGGATGTCACTGACGTATGCAAGGCAAGCTGACAGAGCAGCAGCAAAGCCAAGGTTGGGTTCATCTTCCGGGGGAGGGTTGAGAGACTGTGTCCGTTCTTTCGGGCAGTGGACAGTGAAAAATGTAGATGGTCCGTTCAAAAGCCCAGAAAGTCTGAGCCAATGAGATCGTCGGAATTAGGCTTCCAATCGATTGAACCCAAAGTACAAAGCACATGCATATTTACTCTGAGTTGAAGGATAACTTTCACTCAGTACACGACACATACACCCACACGACAATGACTCCGAATCATGACATGTAGCAGCTGTATGAAATGCAGGTTTCATTCATGCAATACTAATGTTTAACATTTTTAAAACTGTCATTCGAATTTGATTTTGAAAGGGGGAGGTTGTGCAGTCTTGCCCTGCCTGTGTCGTTCAGATAGGACAGGTTACGCCTGAGTCAGATGGAATTATTTTGGGCTATTGCCCAATGTGCATACTGTTAATGTACTACTAATGTATTAGCTTGATATCTAGCGTTACAATGGCACCATCGGATCACCAAGACAACTATTTACATCTACACTTTGAGCACTAACACCCGTCTAGCGTTCTGCTGAAGTCCTGGCCTTACGGCCGCTACAAGGCTAACCATTTGTTACAGTGACAAATATGTGATCGGTTTAGGCCTATAACCTAATCATAAATACGACGACAACAGTGGGACATAGATACTTCTTAGGAATTGGCAGAGAAAAGCACTGAGGTCACAGACAACTGTAGTAGGACATGTACTGGGTGGGGGGGGGGGGGTACTTGGACACAGGGTAGTCCATTTTTTCCCCCCATTCGCTCTTCTGCAGGTTTTACTATGCAATTTCTTCCATACCAACCATATTTCCTCATCTGCTTGCACCCTCCCTCCCTCCCTCCCTCCCGCATGCATGCATGCATGCATATAAGGGTGTTTTGGTACTTCTTGTATGCACTATGCTTTCCCACGTGCTAACTTTTAGTATACCACAGGTCAACATAGTCTACCAGTCTACAGTGGTTGCTCAACCACAAATTGAGATGATGCTGCGGGACTGTCTATTTTTCCCCCCTGCCCTATAGCCACCAGTCATAGTGACAACAGTGGTTGGTGGATCGTTTGTCCAGATCTGCAATACCGTTCATACCACACATAAAAGCATTCAAAGCTGCGTCGATTTACAGTACAAATCGACAAGAAGCAATAGGAATAGCTGATATAGCAGCGGAGAGGTGTAACGGATGTGAAACGGATAGCTTAGTTAGAGGTGCGCGCTAAATAGCATTGCAATCGGTGACGTCACTTGCTCTGAGACCTTGAAGTAGTAGTTCCCTTGCTCTGCAAGGGCCGCGGCTTTTGTGGAGCGATGGGTAAACGATGCTTCGAGGGTGACTGTTGATGTGTGCAGAGGGTCCCTGGTTCGCGCCCGGGTATTGGCGAGGGGACAGTTTAAAGTTATACTGTTACAGAGGCATCACTGCAGCATGAAAGTACAGTAAAGACAGGCAGCTCAAAACGTCTTTATCAGGACACATGGCGACGCCACGGGAGGCAGATGGCTCAAAACGTCTTTATAAGGGCACATGGCGATGCAGATGGTTTGAGTCTCTGCTATTAATTATCCAAGGGGCAGGCAAAAGATCATAAACAAGGTCAGAGTCCAGGAGGTACAAGGTCAGGGCAGGAGGTACAAGGTCAGGGCAGGCAGTATGGTCAGGCAGGCAAGGGTCAAAACCGGGGGGACTATCAAAAGCGCGATAAGGAAACAGCAGGCGCACGGAAAAACACGCTGGTTGACTTGAACGAGCCACAGATAAACAGGGAACAACCGGAATAAATACCCAGGAACGAATGGGGAAAACGGGTGACACCTGGAGGTTCGGGGAGACAATCACAAAGTCAGGTGAAACAGATCCGGGCGTGATTCCCTTATTGATCTGGTTTCGGGACAATACAAGTATCCTTCATAGACTAGTCTACAACACTACAATGCAATCAATAATTTCTTCATAGTTTTAAAGTGATTACAACGTTCACTGCAGCCTATTGTAGGACATGTCATTAGAATAAAGACGCAAAATCCCTGTGATTTGAACATTTCATTCCAAGTGGATCTACTCTTGATAGTTTATACTGGTCTAAAGAGGAACAGTAGCAGGCCAGTCTGGCTGTATTTTTTCTCTCTTTTTTTTCTGATAGTTATTTTTTTCTTATAGTCCTATAATAATGAACTTATAGAACTTCCGGCGCCGACAGAGATGGACGCCTCGCTTCGCGTTCCTAGGAAACTATGCAGTTTTTTGTTTTTTTACGTGTTATTTCTTACATTAGTACCCCAGGTCATCTTAGGTTTCATTACATACAGTTGAGAAGAACTACTGTATATAAGATCAGCGTCAACTCACCATCAGTACGACCAAGGATATGTTTTTCGCGACGCGGATCCTGTGTTCTGCCTTACAAACAGGACAACTGAATGGATCGCATGCAGCGACCCAAAAAACGACTCTGAAAAAGAGGGAAACGAGGCGGTCTTCTGGTCAGACTACGGAGACGGGCACATCGTGCCCCACTTCCTAGCATTCTTCTTGCCAATGTCCAGTCTCTTGACAACAAGGTTGATGAAATCCGAGCAAGGGTAGCATTCCAGAGGGACATCAGAGACTGTAACGTTCTGTGCTTCACGGAAACATGGCTCACTGGAGAGACGCTATCCGAAGCGGTGCAGCCAACGGGTTTCTCCACGCATCGCGCGGACAGAAACAAACACCTTTCTGGTGAGAAGAGGGGTGGGGGTGTATGCCTTATGGCTAACGAGGCATGGTGCGATGAAAGAAACATACAGGAACTCAAATCCTTCTGTTCACCTGATTTAGAATTCCTCACAATCAAATGTAGACCGCATTATCTACCAAGAGAATTCTCTTCGATTATAATCACAGCCGTATATATCCCCCCCCAAGCAGACACATCAATGGCTCTGAACTAACTTTATTTAACTCTTTGCAAACTGGAAGCCATTTATCCGGAGGCTGCATTCATTGTTGCTGGGGATTTTAACAAGGCTAATCTGAAAACAAGACTCCCTAAATTTTATCAGCATATCGATTGCGCAACCAGGGGCGGAAAAACCTTGGATCACTGTTACTCTAACTTCCGCGACGCATATAAGGCCCTGCCCCGCCCCCCTTTCGGAAAAGCTGACCACAACTCCATTTTGCTGATACCTGCCTACAGACAAAAACTAAAAAAAGAAGCTCCCACGCTGAGGTCTGTCCAACGCTGGTCCGACCAAGCTGACTCCACACTCCAAGACTGCTTCCATCACGTGGACTGGGACATGTTTCGTATTGTGTCAGATAACAACATTGACGAATACGCTGATTCGGTGTGCGAGTTCATTAGAACGTGCGTTGAAGATGTCGTTCCCATAGCAACGATTAAAACATTCCCTAACCAGAAACCGTGGATTGATGGCAGCATTCGCGTGAAACTGAAAGCGCAAACCACTGCTTTCAATCAGGGCAAGGTGTCTGGTAACATGACTGAATACAAACAGTGCAGCTTTTCCCTCCGTAAGGCTATCAAACAAGCTAAGCGTCAGTACAGAGACAAAGTAGAATCTCAATTCAACGGCTCAGACACAAGAGGCATGTGGCAGGGTCTACAGTCAATCACGGACTACAGGAAGAAATCCAGCCCAGTCACGGACCAGGATGTCTTGCTCCCAGGCAGACTAAATAACTTTTTTGCCTGCTTTGAGGACAATACAGTGCCACTGACACGGCCTGCAACGGAAACATGCGGTCTCTCCTTTACTGCAGCCGAGGTGAGTAAAACATTTAAACGTGTTAACCCTCGCAAGGCTGCAGGCCCAGACGGCATCCCCAGCCGCGCCCTCAGAGCATGCGCAGACCAGCTGGCTGGTGTGTTTACGGACATATTCAATCAATCCCTATACCAGTCTGCTGTTCCCACATGCTTCAAGAGGGCCACCATTGTTCCTGTTCCCAAGAAAGCTAAGGTAACTGAGCTAAACGACTACCACCCCGTAGCACTCACTTCCGTCATCACGAAGTGCTTTGAGAGACTAGTCAAGGACCATATCACCTCCACCCTACCTGACACCCTAGACCAACTCCAATTTGCTTACCGCCCAAATAGGTCCACAGACGATGCAATCTCAACCACACTGCACACTGCCCTAACACATCTGGACAAGAGGAATACCTATGTGAGAATGCTGTTCATCGACTACAGCTCGGCATTCAACACCATAGTACCCTCCAAGCTCGTCATCAAGCTCGAGACCCTGGGTCTCGACCCCGCCCTGTGCAACTGGGTACTGGACTTCCTGACGGGCCGCCCCCAGGTGGTGAGGGTAGGTAACAACATCTCCTCCCCGCTGATCCTCAACACTGGGGCCCCACAAGGGTGCGTTCTGAGCCCTCTCCTGTACTCCCTGTTCACCCACGACTGCGTGGCCACGCACGCCTCCAACTCAATCATCAAGTTTGCGGACGACACAACAGTGGTAGGCTTGATTACCAACAACGACGAGACGGCCTACAGGGAGGAGGTGAGGGCCCCGGAGTGTGGTGTCAGGAAAATAACCTCACACTCAACGTCAACAAAACTAAGGAGATGATTGTGGACTTCAGGAAACAGCAGAGGGAACACCCCCTATCCACATCGATGGAACAGTAGTGGAGAGAGTAGCAAGTTTTAAGTTCCTCGGCATACACATCACAGACAAACTGAATTGGTCCACTCACACAGACAGCATCGTGAAGAAGGCGCAGCAGCGCCTCTTCAACCTCAGGAGGCTGAAGAAATTTGGCTTGTCACCAAAAGCACTCACAAACTTCTACAGATGCACAATCGAGAGCATCCTGGCGGGCTGTATCACCGCCTGGTACGGCAACTGCTCCGCCCTCAACCGTAAGGCTCTCCAGAGGGTAGTGAGGTCTGCACAACGCATCACCGGGGGCAAACTATCTGCCCTCCAGGACACCTACACCACCCGATGTTACAGGAAGGCCATAAAGATCATCAAGGACATCAACCACCCGAGCCACTGCCTGTTCACCCCGCTATCATCCAGAAGGCGAGGTCAGTACAGGTGCATCAAAGCTGGGACCGAGAGACTGAAAAACAGCTTCTATCTCAAGGCCATCAGACTGTTAAACAGCCACCACTAACATTGAGTTGCTGCTGCCAACACACTGACACTGACTCAACTCCAGCCACTTTAATAATGGGAATTGATGGGAAATGTAAATATATCACTAGCCACTTTGAACAATGCTACCTTATATAATGTTACTTACCCTGCATTATTCATCTCATGTATATACTGTACTGTACTCTATATCATCGACTGCATCCTTATGTAATACATGTATCACTAGCCACTTTAACTATGCCACTTTGTTTACATACTCATCTCATATGTATATACTGTACTCGATACCATCTACTGTATCTTGCCTATGCTGCTCTGTACCATCACTCATTCATATATCCTTATGTACATATTCTTTATCCCCTTACACTGTGTATAAGACAGTAGTTTTGGAATTGTTAGTTAGATTACTTGTTGGTTATTACTGCATTGTCGGAACTAGAAGCACAAGCATTTCGCTACACTCGCATTAACATCTGCTAACCATGTGTATGTGACAAATAAAATTTGAATTGATTTGATTTAATGTGGCCACGTATGCTCCCGGCAGGCCCAGTTATTCACGAAAGTTTAACACGCATTCCTTTCCAATCAGAGCGGCTATTCCTCACGCACATAGAATCCAACCCTTTCAATACAACCTAAATATTTCTCATTTAACTTTTAATATGTATTACCTGTTATACGTGGCATAAACACAACCAGTCACAATGTTTCAATCTGATTAGGCTACATCAAAAGTCTTCCGCAGGCATACTCACGTTCGACCAAAATCTATTTCCTGCGTTCTCAAAATGGCTTGACATTAACCAGGTATCCAGCCAACCTTTTTATGCGAGTCAAGTACATGATGGATAAAACAAATTGATGGTAACAGCACATTCATTGGAAAACGTTCGAAATGTTGACCGAACAAAATACGCTGGACAAGGTGGGTTCTTTTTGCATCATTGAAATTCGTTATTCGAGAAATGGCATTGGAAATGCTTTTATATTGGTAAAATAACTATCATATTGAAGTCAATTTGGGAGTCATGTGATATGTTGTGTGGTCCTCCCACTAGGATTCGGGAAAGCATGCAGTTTATTAGGCTTACAAATTAAATACATTCTAATGAACTTCACAGGGTGATGAGCTTGATGCTCCTTTCAATAAATAGCGAGGGTCTTATTCTGGTGACATGATGATCGGTGCTTGGCTGCCATTTGACAAATCAAAATAATCTCGCAATTTGGTCCACAATAATCTCATCATGTAGTAGGCTATATCTGCGAGCTATTGCATAGAGCCACGTGCCAATACCAGAATGGGCACATTCGCTATACCTACGCAACATTTGTTGCATTGTGACACATCCATCAGTATGCCTAGAGTTTAAAATGCGATGCTACATGGTAATTTAACCGAAAATGTATTTTTATGTGCACTACCTATTTAAATGCACAGATGTGTATCCGCAACAAGTCAATTTGATGGAAACAACTCTGATAGGAAAATGTACATATTGTTTTTATGCAGATTTGAACATACTAGCATGAAAATGTGTTGCCAATTGGATGGAAACCTAGCTATAGACACCCTAAAGACGAGTGTCACTTTGATTATGCCTGCATCATGGTTCACCAGCAGCACCAAACATAAAAAATAAATAAACTACAGACCAGACAAAACAACCTTGTGAGAATTGTACTCCCCACTCATACTCATCTGGATGTCGAGCATTTTAAGCAGCAAGCCTGGCTATCTGAAAAAAAAAAAGTACGATTAATTAAATTTGTTCTAGTCCACAGCATTATCACAGACTCAGCCCCTGGGTACCTATCCAAATATTTTTCATTTGTTAGTTATGTTCTCCAGCATAATACGAGAGACAAATACTCTAATATTCACTGTTTTAGATATAAAAAGAGTCTATCGGGTAAGAACGCATTTTAATATACCGGCGTTGTTGAGTGGAACAAACTACCACAGCAACTCAAAGCCATACCAACCATAACCACTTTTTAAAAGAATGTCAAAAACAGAAGAACCTTTTGTCTGTATCTATGTATGTATCTATTTGTGTACGTACACTACCAGTCAAAAGTTTTAGAAGGCCTACTATTTCAAGGGGTTTTCTTTATTTTTACTATTTTCTACATTGTAGAATAATAGTGAAGACATGAAAACTATGATATAACACAAATGGCATCATGTAGTAACCAAACAAGTGTTATATATTTTATATTTGAGATTCTGTAAAGTAGCCATCCTTTGCCTTGATGACAGCTTTGCACACTCTTGGCATTCTCTCAACCTGCCTCATGAGGTAGTCACCAGGAATGCATTTCAATTAACAGGTCTGCCTTGTTAAAAGTTAATTTGTGGAATTTCTTTCCTTCTTACTGCATTTGAGCCAATCAGTTGTGTTGTGGCAAGGTAGGGGGGTATAAAGAAGATAGCCCTATTTGGTAAAATACCAAGTCCATATTATGGTAAGAACAGCTCAAATAAGCAAAGAGAAACAAAAGTCTACCATTACTTTAAGACATGAAGGTCAGTCAATAGGGAAAATGTCAAGAACTTTGAAAGTTTCTTCAAGTGCAGTCGCAAAAACCATCAAGCGCTATGATGAAACTGGCTCTCATGAGGACCACCACAGTAATGGAAGACCCAGAGTTATATCTGCTGCACAGGATAAGTTCATGAGAGTTACCAGCCTCAGAAATTGCAGCCCAAAATAAATGCTTCACAGAGTTCAAGTAAGACACATCTCAACATCAACTGTTCAGAGGAGACTGTGTGAATCAGGCCTTCGTGGTCAAATTGCTGCAAAGAAACCACTAATAAAGGTCACCAATAAGAAGAGACTTGCTTGGGCCAAGAAACATGAGCAATGGACATTAGACCAGTGGAAATTTGTCCTTTGGTCTGGAGTCCAAATTGGAGATTTTTGGTTCCAAACGCCATGTCTTTGTGAGAGACGTGGTGTGGGAGAACGGATGATCTCTGCATGTGTATTTCCCACCATAAAACAATTCAAGGTTCACATTCAAGGTTCAGAATTCAAGGTTTACTTAACCAGCATGGCTACCACAGCATTCTGCAGCGATACGCCATCCCATCTGGTTTGCGCTTAGTGGGACTATCATTTGTTTTTCAACAGGACAATGACCCAGGACACCTCCAGGCTGTGTTAGGGCTATTTTACCAAGGAGGAGAGTGATGGAGTGCTGAATCAGATGACCTGGTCTCCATAATCCCCAGACCTCAACGAAATTGAGATGGTTTGGAATGAGTCGGACCGCAGAATGAGGGAGAAGCAGTCAACAAGTGCTCAGCATATGTGGGAACTCCCTCACGGCTGTTGGGAAAGCATTCCCGGTGAAGCTGGTTGAGAGAATGCCAAGAGTGTGCAATGCTGTCATCAAGGCAAAGGGTGGATATTTGAAGAATCTCAAATATAAATATACATTTGATTGGTGTAACACTTTTTTGGTTACATTATTCCATGTCTTATTTCATAGCTTTGATGTTTTCACTATTATTCTGCAATGTAGAAAATAGTAAAAATAAAGAAAAACCCTTAAATGAGGAGGTGTTTTAAAACTTTTGACCGGTAGTGTATTTGTGTAAAAAAAAAATAGGGACCAAAGTGGAAATACGTTTTTAATTAACAAAACAATCAATCAATCCAAACTGTGCAGTGGCAATTTGATGAACAGAAACACAAAAAGGTTTAATGACATTCAGAGATTGTCAAGCCAAGCCTTCTATACTGGGGAGGCCTACAAGATAGGGAGGGATATATTTTCAGTTTTCCGGGATTGACATGGTCTATCTATTGTGGTGTTGAAAACGCAAACCATGATATTGAAGCGCCTGAGGTCTGTACACTTTGTTTATTGGTTATGTGGTGCCTTGGCACAGAAACCTGTTGGTGGGAAATCTGTTACATATATTTTATATAATTCTAAATATGACATCAAAATGTTGATAATCTGTAAGCCTAATGAAATAGGAAGAGAGTGGGCTCATCTGTGGTGGTCGGCGAACCCTCAGTCGTTGACTGTGACACAAAAGAACGCTGAAGTGCAAAGTCAAAATCCACATTTATAAACACAGGTGTCGCTACACTGCCCTACATAGGCAAAACACAGTAACCACGAATTTGGTAAAAAATATTTGATCTGTTGTAATAGCCAGGTATTATCTGATTAATGTGGCATTTGTTCTTCTGTCAGGAAACTAAGCCAGTTGATCAGAATATATCATGGTGTATCAGAAATGTCTGTCTGTCTAAACAGAAAAAGACTTCGAAGTCAGATTTTGCAGTAAAAACAACTGTGTTGCCTTTGTAGGGCAGTATTGTTATTTGTGATCGTAAACATTAGGGAAGGGTCATGTGAAAATATGATCCTCCCCCCACAGTAAATGTTGAACCGTCCCTAAAAACTTCAGAACAAATGAATAAGCCACACATAACACATTGATAATGGATTTTAAAAAATGCGATGACTATGATCAGTGCTTTAAATTAGGCGAAATAGCTACTCATTTTGGGTGCCGGCTCTGTTTTCATTTAGGTGCAGCAACTCCATTAGAAACACATTTGAGCCAAGTCAAGCACTGACTACGATATGACTGAGAAGTCGTTTCTCTTCAAATAACTCGGTTGAACCCAAACATGTGCCAGTATCTTTTACGCCACTGGATGACGCTCCAATCTTCCAAATTCCAACAGCCCTCCCTCCAGGCGATTCATTGTGGTGACGTCAGCTCAAGTGAAAGACGGAAGCAAAGCGCTCATTGTGGAGCCGTCAGTAAAAGTAGTTGTAGCGACAGCTTGGGAAAGCTCATAGATAGTACAGTGTGGTCGCCTCTCCTGCTCAGTGGCAACATTTGATTGAATAGGTATATATACACACATTAGATAGAGAGGAATAACGTTGCTCTTTTTTGTGTGTGTGACTATGGCTGATGTCACGCAATTCAACGAGGGGACCGGGGACTTCGCGAAAGGGTTTGCTCGTAAAGGAGCGTTGAGGCAGAAGAACGTCCATGAAGTGAAGGACCACAAATTCACTGCGAGGTTCTTCAAGCAGCCGACTTTTTGTAGCCACTGCACCGACTTTATCTGGTAAGCGCCTTTCCCCTCTCCAGACGGCCTCTGCCTGTTGAACGTTTGAGAACTCCGCTGTCTTCTCAACCAGCTATTCTGTTGTCACTTTCCCTACATAGCGAACTGTGCTGCACCGTTACGTATACTTTCCTTACTGGAATGGTTGGGCTACCACGCCAACGCTGGACGTCCTTAAAGCCAACATTTGACTGTAATGTGCCTCAATGCAAGTCCAAAGTAAATGAATCCGTTCTGCCTACGGTGGGCTAGATTCGCGGTGTGCATTGGGATTGTGACAGCGCGCCTACTTTGATGTTTGTTACAAGTTGTAAAAGTTGTATGTCTTCTTGTCCTCGTGTTTTTGATACATATTTTGAAATAACTTACTGCCAACGAACTATATAGGCTCTTAAACCGAACCACAAGTAACAAGTGGTAACTATTCGGGTGGTTGAAGACCCACCCATGTTGACCAACCTTCCTCTTTTCAAGGTGGTGTGTTTGCTTGACTATGTATTGATAGCTACAGAGATGTCACCTTGAGTGAGTGAACAGAATTTTACAGTTACGACCTATGGCTGCTAAAATCCTAAGTAATGTCTAATGATCCTTGGGAAACACCTTAAACAGTTTAGGCTACTTGCTTTTTTTGACTCGGAGTCTTGGAGAAAACTGCTGTTTCTGCATGATATTACTAACATGTTTGTGTATCTGTTTCCATGCTATTTCATTCCTCACTCTCCTCTTTTCACAGGGGATTTGGAAAGCAAGGATTCCAGTGCCAAGGTAATGAATGATGTCCACTTACTCAGCTCCAGTCCACCATGCAGTGTATGTGTGTGTGTTTTGTTGTTGTACTGCATTAATTCAAGAGGACCAGTCAACCTGACTTGAATAGACTAAAGAATGTTGCAATTTGTATTGGAGTTACTTACCTTTCAAAGAGTTTGAGATATACGGTAGGCAATGTTCCCTCTAAACTGCACTGGCAGCTCCCATCATACTGCAGCATTCATTTTTTTTTCTTTAAAGGAGCAGTGTTCTAATTTGAGAGGGTCTTGAATAAAACTACGTAGCCAATAGGCAGAGGGTAGCATCATTTGTCTGATTCTTTGTAATAATGGTATGGGAGTAATAATGCATTTTATTTTGTTAAAGTGTTTTATTGCATCAAAAAGCACAACACAACATTTTCAATCACCACCTTGTCTGAAGAACAAGTGGAGAAGCAGTTTTTTTTTAAAGTCTCATGGAATGTAGACCTACATTGAACACCACACATTGGCTGCTACTGTAGGCTTAACAGCTATTTCCATGTTAAAATGTTATGGGATGCATTTGTCTCCATTGTTTTTGAGGATAGGCCACTCTGGTAGGCCTACATGATGATCAAATAGCCACAGTAGCTTATTTGGCCACTGTTAACAGTAAATGAAAGCAGGTACAGCCTCAGTGTTCACAGTAAACACACGCCAGAAGTTGCACAGAATTCTCACAACATTCAAGTTTGCGTTGACAAAAGAATGTTGCAATTCTTATTGGAGTTACTGTTTGAGTATGATGTCTTCCTTACACACAGACACACACACACACACACACACACACACACTGGAATATGAAGTCGTAAATAACAGAAAAGAATGGGTAAAGTATCTGTGACGAAGCACTCAGAAGGTCTAATCACTGGATAGATGTTGTGACAGTTTTCTGTTTCCGACCCTTTTCCAATCTCATTACCATTTCAAGTCATTTGAAGCAGTTCTTTAAAAAAAAAAGTTATTTATACATATTCAATAAGCCGGTGACTCGCAACTTAGAGACTTTGAACTTTCTTTACTCTCCGGGCTTTTTTGTTTGAGTCTCAGGAGTTTCTTCAAATGCACTTTGAGACTTTAAATCATCTTAATTGGATTTATGCAGCTGATACTAGGGAATATCTTGACATTTAGTGGTTGTTTGTGTGAAGAATTGATTGTCTGCATAAACTTTTTTTTTTAAATATGGTTATTCTAGATTTCAAGTGAGAACATTTACAATGCACTCCTCAGCTCTTGGAAAGATGAACCTAGTTTTCAGGACTATTTGCTAAACATTAAATGGATAAATTAATTACCATACATTATTCCCAGCTGACTGACATGAAATCAAATCCCACATGGCAAACTCCTGGATGCCAGAGTTCAAATAGGCCTTGTAAAGGAAACAGAAATGCGATGTTTTTTTTCTCTACAAAACCAAAGCCCTATGGGCCCCTGTCAAAATTAGTGCACTGCGTAGGGAATAGGTTGCCATTTGGGACTTAGAGTGGTGTACTGTAGCCTGGCAGCTGAATCTGCTTGTGCTTTAACCAGGCTAAGTCAGAGGGGTTAATGGTATTTGCCTGTAGTTTGCCAAGTCTCCTTAGTCAGGGTGGGTATGTGTCTCTTCCATGTACCACTAATAATCTCAAACTTTTGTTTACCGATTCCCATCTGCACAGTACTGTAGGTAAGTGCATTACTCAAACCTGAAGAATGTAGGCTTCCAGGCTATGTCCTCGTGCTGAGAAAAGCCAAACCTTTGTCTCAAGAAAATGTTTTATCAAGCTACCAGCTACCAGGATTTATAAAGGGTTTCTAAGCTGTATATAGGCTATATACACTGAGTGCAAACATTAGGAACACATTCCTAATATTGAGTTTAACTCCCCTTTGCCTTCAAGACAGTCTCAATTCGTCATGTCATGGACTCTACAAGGTGTCGAAAGCATTCCACAGGGATGTTGACCCATGTTGACTCCAATGCTTCCCACAGTTGTTTCAAGTTGGCTGGATGTCCTTTGGGTGGTGGACCATTCTTGATACACACACAGGAAACTATTGAGTGTGGGAAAAACCCAGCAGCGTTGCAGTTCTTGACACACTCAAACCGGTGCGCCTGGCACCTACTACCATACTCTGTTCAAAGGCACGTAAATCTTTTGTCTTACTCATCCACCCTCTGAATGGCGCACATACACAATCCATGTCTCAATTGTCTCAAGGCTTTAAAATCTTTCTTTAACCTGTCTCCTCCCCTTCATCTATGCTAATTGAAGTGGATTTAACAAGCGACATCAATAATGGATCATAGCTTTCACTTGGCCAGTCTATGTCATGGAAAGAGCAGGTGTTCCTAATGTTTTGTACACTTAGTGTATATTTATGTATTCAGATTCAGTTTTATAGTTTTAGATGGCAATTATTTTTTGAAGGGTATTGCCGTGGACATTTACTGACAATAATGCCGCACTAACTCAAGCCAAGTCTTCACTAGCCAAAATGTTTATTTTGCTTCTAAAAGCATTGTGGCCTGACCTGAAGATTTTAAATATAATTTAATAGTGTACAATTGTGGTGCTGAGAGATTGTTGTCGTAAATCCGATTGTAAGCGACTATGGATGAAAGTGTCGGATAAATGACTATTTAATGTGTCTATCACAAGACCGTTCTCATGCAGAAAAGAGAAATGACAGTAGCTCCTCATTTTACTGGAGACATCATAAAGGAAGTGGCTCATTGCAGTACGTTATCTGCTGTCTTCATCTGTCTAACATTTCTAAAGCTGACACTAAGCTTGGCAGCCAGAGAGAGAAATGTTGGTTTGCTGGAAATGTTATTTATTTGATTGGAATCTGACTTGTTCTTATTTTGTGTAAGCGTTTCCTGCATGGATGCACTTCCAATGAACTGGTGTAATACCTGAGAAAAACAACACTCATCCTTTCTCTAGAAGATAAGAATGTGAGCAAAGCAGGACATTTTCCTAAGGAGCAAACACTTCATTAACAACGATACCAGTTGAATGCCAGTTAAGTATGTTGATATGCGCTTAAGTGGTGTCCCTGTCGGATATATGCCATCCTCTGAACATGAATGGTAGTGTAATGTGGAAAGTGGCGATCTTGCCAGCCAGTGCTGAGAGTCCCTGCCTCATGGTAAGTGCTGCTGCTTCAGCCAGCCAGGATGATGTTAACCTGTGCTCATTGAGCCGTTGGTTGAATGTGATCCTTTCTGAAAGCTTGTCTTCTGAGAGCTGCTGTTAAATGGCGGCAAAATACATCCATTTGCTGGAGTACGAGGATAAACAATCTCCAGAGAAGTCTTTTTGATCTCTTGGGGGTTCAGAAGCCCCTCGTCTGGAATATGACTTTTTATTGTTGTTGAGTGTGAGAGAGAGTGTGTGTGTGTATATTAGGGTTGCACATTTTGCGGGAATATTCAGAGATGGACTTTCCGTGGGAATATATGGGAATTAATCAAAATATATGCTAATTAATACCATTTAAATGTAGATGTTTTTTTGCATTGGATTTATTTACCATATCACATGGAGACAGAAACATAAACCTTTTACCTTATCATAAGTAGACATAATTGCAAATTATTAAATCCTTCCAATATCATTTTTTTTGGCGAATAATTTGATTACGGATTGAACTTTAATTAAATGAGTTAGCTCTTCACTTGGGATGAAACATGTATGGAAACAGGTGAATTAACACTCCTCGGTTAGCAGGCTCAAGCAAGCTAAAATCCACATGGTATCAAAAACTAACGAGCAGAAATTGTTAACAAGTTAGAAATTATTTAAACACACTTTGCTGTAGGCTACTATTTACTAGTTAACCAAATAATCATGTATGTCATGTCAAATATATTCACCCCACCTGGTATTGTACTAAAAACTTACCAGAAAGTATGTAGTCCTAGGCTCAGACAGTGCAGTAGCATGGGCTCAATAGCATCTCATTAGTGTTTAAGATCTTGAGAATCAGCTGTTCGTGTGATGGAAGAGTGCACTGCACATGTGATGGGAAAATGTACTGTGCATGTAGAGGGTTGTAATTCTATTGAATTGGTGATAGTTTAACCAAAATATGCAGCAAGACCTAGAATTGCCTTGTGTATCCACAAAAAAGGTTCACTGTTTATAAGCCAACTTTTTTTGATGAATTTAAGCAAAATTCCCCAAATTCCAAGGCTTAACTTCCCATGGAAAATTTCTGGAAATGTACTGGAAAGATTCCGACCCTTTGCAACCCCAGTGTGTATACTTGTGTGTTCAGGTTCCTGCATGAATGTGTGTATGTATCCAGACATACGGATGTGTGTTGTGTGTCTTGGAGGTGTGATGCACTCAGAGGCGAGGTGGTAACGGCCCTGCTATTCAAAAGCTGAAGGTCCCACTTAAAAATACCTGTTCTCTCATCAATTATTAACGGGCTCCGTGGAAATGGGGAGGCTCAAGTCAACAAGCAGGGAGGCTGCTATTGAGTAGAGACATGATAAGCCTATCCTGTTGAGCTTTCTGTGCTGGCCTGAAATGAAGTTACATTTGATTTTCTGGAATTTTAAAATGTCTTTCTGGTATTAATTAATTTGTTGGTGTTCAACTGTGAACTCGACATACAGTATCTGTGTTTCCAACTTTTGTTAAATCGCTGCTTGCGAGACCTTTTAAAATGAGCTTGTCATATTGGTCTCCATTGTAAAACCATTAGCTGCCAATCCCCCCTGGATGATTTCACATCTGCTCTATTTTGGCCACCTAAAGCAAACATGGATGATGAAGAATTCAAGATCTCTTCCTATCGTTTATGGGAATCCCCAGACACTACACAGAGCTTGACGCGTTGTCAGAAACCTTAGCCAACAGAGATATATCATATCCACGAACAAACACTCAACAAGCCTTTTCCTTGGTCTGTAAACCGAAACCTCACGGTCACAGTTGAGCTGTGCTGTTGTGTCACTACCATGTTACTCACCCTCTCCAATTTATATGTTGAGCAACTGCGACCAAAGTAAAGGTGAGGGGTGAACAAGCCCTCATGTTTACCCAAGTGCAAGTTGTCACCATGTGAGATGGTATCTGTGCCAATTCTTGTTCCCCCTCAAACGATCCTGTTTCTGTGGAATCTAATTCCACAAGTTAACCTGCAGGCGTTTGTCTTCATATCCCAATTACATTGGAATTGCTGTTGCCACGTTGTAAACTTGTGCATGCCTCCACACCCAGCCTATATAAACTGTACCATTAAAACATGATGGCAGTCTTTCATCCAAGTAGTAGGAATGTAGGTGTTACCGCTAATATTGAATGGAGGAGTTAGCGTAAGCATTCTATTGATGGTTATTGGCCCAATTTAACATTTAAGCCCATCTAGGCACATCGTATACTGTACCTAAGCATATATAAATTGATTATAAACTGAAATGACCATTGAGAAGTCACCTGCTTTTAGATCTTACATAGTCTCCTGGCAGGCTTGTCAATCCATTGATAGCAAATGTTGAAACCATGTTAAACCAACCATAAAACCATTGGCTTCAAAACGACCTACCTCAGATGGGTTTTTAAGTGTTTCTCTCTCTACTACTTCTCTTCCATTATGGTTGGAGTATGGATGGAGAAATGAAGCCCAGGGAATAGTGTCTTCGTGGATGGTTTGAAGGGTTGAATGGGGTCTCCTTTGACAGGTGGTAGTGGAGTTTACCCGACGCCTTCCAATGGTCTGTGGTTGCTGAGAGTGGACGACTAATAGGTTTCTTCGTGTGAGAGAGCAATCTCCTGTGTCGAGGGACATGTAGGGAACATGAATGAGATATGTGTGGATGGACAGTGTAATGGTGCCACAAAATGGAGTTTATTTTTTTCTCTCGTTTGAAATTAAACAGTCCAAATTAGGTTAGATCAGTCCAGATGTTAGGAAATACCTGAACAAATGTAGACAAATTGAGGTGTCCTGCATATTTACATATAGCAAAGGTTTCAAAGTCATGTTCCCTCTATTTAAAACGACCTAACACAACCACTAACCAGGATACCACAGACAAACCAAGCCGGTGTGTGTCTCTGTTCACCTCCATTGTGTTTGCAGACATGCTTAACCATGTTCAAACCAAACATTGACCCAGAGACGACGTGATAACACACTCCCTCCCGGTTCCCTGGAACCTCCCCTCTCTCTTTTTGAGGAACAGTGTCCTCTCAAGCCGCTCTCAGATCAGGCTCCTGTGCTCCGGGCTTGTTTAGACAGTGCTAAGGGGAATCCTTCTGCATATCCCGTGTTGACGGAGGACGGAAAGGTCAACTCTACCCTGTGTCTTTACTCCCCCCCCCCCCGCAGCCCACCAGGTGTGTATTCTAGTCCTCCCATTTCCCATAGGTACTGAGGACTCCCTTCTGCCTTCCTCATGTTTTGGAGTTTGTTTCTCAGCAGTACATTTTCTTTTTTTTTGTTGAGCAGGTCTCGCGTTCTATTGCTGTAACGTCTAGTTTCAGTTTCAGAGAGACCGGTTTTTAGGTCTAGTTCTGGATTTAAAACATTCTCAATGCATATTCTCTATCCGTAGTGCTATTTAGTCCGGGACTAGGCCTAGTCTGTGTCCGAGAAACCTTTCCTTAGTATCCAAAACCCTTTTTATGGCTTCTGTGCGTAGGTAGGTAGGTAGGTAGGTAGGTAGGTAGGTAGTTTGTTATGAGGGACTACAGAACTCCTCATGTAACGAGTGGGTCCCGTTTCATCTATCAGACTCTCTATGCTTAACATAGACAGAACCTGTACTAAGCCATTACTTCTGCAAGGTACAGTTCTTTTTATTTTCTTTTTTGTTGGTATTTATTACTGACTCTTTGTTAGTGTAGAGTTTACAAATGTTTTGGCCAAGACGAGTGACTGACAGAATGTGTGCTGATATGCTCTGACGTGTTGCATAATCATTGGCATCACTCCCAATTATGTGAAAGCATCTGCTGCATAGACAGAGGTTTACTGTCATGAAAACCATGTTTTTGGAACAATCAAACCTCAATGGGTTCTGGTTCGATTATCCTTCCATGGTGCTGTCTTCATTGTAAATCCTCTGTAGGCTTCCATGTACTCTTCCCCCCCCCCATATTTCCACTGGGTTTAATAAGCCTTATCTACTCTCTAATGAAAGCCATCTCTTCCTTAGGGACGTGTGGTGGCTTTATCACAAAGTCCACCTGGAATCAACTTTAACGGACAGTGTTGGTACCAGTCAGTGAAGGCAGGGTTAGAGGGAGAATTTGCCATAAACAAACCCACTGCTGACACCAGTCGACAGTCAAAGGCCAACTGTGTCAACCAACCAGGGTTATGTGACTTATGCTGGCACTGTGGATTACCAAACACATTGCCCTGGGCTATGCCTATAGGCTTTGGTGGACCCAGCGCATTGCCTCGGAGGCTGTGGATTGGTTTCTTTCACAATAGGGCTCTCCTCCCCTGGGCTGAGTGCCAGAGAGGTTGGCCGCTCCAGTGCACTCTGCCATGGGTAGAGCACATGTAACCTCCCCCTCTCTCTCGCTCCTCATTCTCTCCGTTCCACCGCATCCTAAGGGAAATGATCAGTAAAGGCCTCGGTTAGCGCCAGGCTCATTCTTCATGTACTCTGAAAGCTGAGGTCATGACCTTGAATTCTACCCAAGCTGATTTAGCTGCTGCTCATCACAATAGTGAAAGAGAATACAGAGAGGGCTGCTAGTAGAGTTTGTGTGTGTGTGTGTGTGTGTGTGTGAGTGTGTGTGTGTGTGTGTGTGGCTCTGTCTGTCTGTCTCTATCGGGTTAGTCATCCAATCCACTCTGATGGCAGGGGTAACCGGGCAGATTAAAGGGATGATGTGAATATGCTGTCCCCGGGAGTAAAACCGCTTAACCTCCTAAACCTTCCATTGGCACAGCCTCTAGATCCTCAATCCACCTTAGGACACACACACAACCTAGACAATCCCTCGTTTCCAGCCCACGTATCCACACAGACACAACAGCACCCCTGGCCCCTAGGGCTGAGCAGAAAGAACGGAACAGAGCGATCCTCCATTACCCTGAGAGCTATTACAGTGCAACAGCTGGATATCTAGGCTCATATCGAACCCCTCAACCACAACTTTCTTTAGTGATGGTTATTAAAATGCTGTATATGGACTATATCTATTCATCAACTCTCCACAACTCACTTTAGTGCCGGGCATAATTAAAAACGCTGTTAACCCATGTGGACTTTCTAATAACATAATACCTCGGTTTGAAAGCGAGGCAGCGACGTCATTTCTTCTGTCCATACTAAAGTCAAATGGGCCGTGAGCATACCCGAATGGGCTGAGAGCCAGGCAACAACCAAGCCGGGGTCATTTGGCCCATGCATTAGTAGCCAGGATGCCTGTGTCGTGGATTGCATCTCTACTTTGTAAATGACTTGCCATCGCCACTGGTTTGTCCAGGGCATTTCCAGGGCTGTGTGGGTGGATTATGGCTTTAGATCCAACAGAGCTGATGTGTCTGTCTGTCTTTGTGGCCAGGAGGACATGGGGGAAAGCCTGCATGGGCGGAGATCCCTTCAAAACAGCCTAAATGTGTCAATACTTCCGCTGTGTGACTTTAAGCTAAACCAGACAGGCGGCACCATGCTGTAACGGGCGATCCCCAGAGAGTTGGACCGATACCCAGCTACCCACACTGACCAGAAATGACCTTACAAAACTAACGGCCATTTTTGGATTTCCGTTAAAACCTCTGTTTTTGACAATGTAGATGTACCGCATCAAAATGAAACCCATCTGTTCATGAATTGAATTGTTATACTAGGGGAAATGCTTTTTGATATGTGAACAGGGTACGTTAATATTAGAGTGGCAGTGAAATGTAGCCGTTTTTGCCTGCCAAACATGGGCAGATGAGTGACTATTTCAGGGGGATATGCTTTCAGACCACCCAAGACATCTCTGTATAAAGTGCAATTGAACATAATCGTGAACCAATGGACTAAGAGCTTCATTATCTACCTCTGTGCACGTTCATTCAAATCTTGTTTGCCAGAGAATTCCAGCAGGGTTGGAAATGCATCCACTGACACCTGTGTGGCATGAGATAATAGCCCCCTGTTTACTTGCTGATACATGATTGATCCGAGCCGCTTTCGCCGTATGGGGCTTTGAAGTGACTAGGCAAGCAATCAAACAAAGAAGACAACCAGAGCTTTGATGGCAACCCCTGGCGAAAAAGGCAGAACATTTTAGTTGTTCAGAATCACTTTTCTCTTGGTCGTCAGCCTGAAAGCAAATGTAACAGGTGTTCTTGTTCACATGCTTTTCTTCTCAGAGAGCGAATGATGGCGGAAAAGGGAGGAGTAAGTGACAGAAAAGGGAGACTGGAGGAGAATAGACATAAGGCCCTTAGGACTATCACCAGTGTCTACTCCACAGTGTCTACTCCACAGTATGCTTTGTACTCCTGCTACTCTAAGAATAATATTGACAATGTTACCAGATGACATCGTACACCAGATGACATCATACATTGGATGAAAAGCTCCCTTTGCTGGACTATGTTTTTCCACTAGCAAAGTGCCGAAGCTTTCCCACACTAATCCTTAGAGCCTGGTCCTTTGATCTTGTTGCCTTTCCCATTGAGAAGATGCATCTGCACAGTGCAGCTCTCATCCCAAAGGAAAGAGGCTGCTAGGTCTGGACTATGTTTGCTGGGGGACCTTAGCGCTTCTTTTGTCTTACCGTTATGACTTGGCAGGCTGGTCATAACAGAATAAGGTTGACAACACACAGCCACGCCAGTGGGAGAGAAAGCATAAGCATACAGGATGAATGGGTGTGTCGAGTATGTCGTGTGTCCTGATTTGCCAGGTTCCTTGTTCGTTATGGTTCCGCATCACGTCATGTCTTTGAACAGACCTGAGAACAGACCTAAACCGTGTGTTATTCACGATAATCCACAGGTTCTCATGCCTTATTGCTAAAATATAGCCAGATTTAAAATTCCGTAATCAAATATGTATTGAATTGTACTTTTAAAGCTGCAGCATGTATTGTATGTGAACTGACAAAATTCACATAGAAATATGAGTTATAGATCTGTCATTCTCATTGAAAGCAAGAAGCGGTAGATATATTCTATGTGCGCTATTTCTAGGCTTCCCGTTTCGTTTTTACTTCTTTTTACTTTAAGTTTTGTTCACCAGCTAGAAGCAGCTAAAAATACTATTTTTGGTTATGGAATATAGATTTACAGCGGTTTAGATGACACAATGATTCTCTACGCTGTACTTGCTCGTTTTGTCACAAACTGAAGTTAGGAGAACTGTTAGAATTTTAGCAACCGGGAAATGGCGTAGCGATTTCTGCATAGTGCATCTTTAAGTTGTCAAACTATTACATTTTAAGTTGTATTGAACTTAAAGCCTAGAAATTACTTTCAGATACCAAGATGCTTTCTGGGCCTTTCAATGACTCTTTTGCTTATCGCTCACCAGTATTGTGTTGTCAGACAAAGAGATGCATTGAAGGTGTCATCCAATTTGACTCATGTTTACATGGTCTGGGCTTGTACTAATGTTGTTTGCGGAGCAAAATGACTCTAGGGTAAATAGAACAGAGACTCTCCACTCGTGGCAACTAGGGAGACGGACACTTCCTTGTAACCTTCCAATGTCAACACTTCTTATCCTCTAGATCCATAGGCTTTCTATAGAAAGCACGAATGGGTGCTGTAGCTACTGTATTTGCAACTGTCACTTGAGCCATAATTTACATAACATGACCTTACCTCACTTAGCTCTGCCTTGGGTCTGAATGTTGTGACATTTGTATGTAAAATGGCTTCCTTTTAAAGATGCAATATGCAGACAAAATTTGAATAGTTTTACCTCATTTCAGTTTGTGTGCAGACAATGACTGCTTGTTTTGTCAATCATTGTGCCATCTGAACCGCTGTGAAATATCTTTAACATAACCAAAAATACTGTGTTTTCAGATGTTTAAAGCTGATGTACACAACTGAAAGTAAAAGACGCAAAAACTAAACTTAACAGAAACCATAGAAATAGATTATATGGAACAGATCTGCCGCTTTTTAGACTTGCTTTCAATGAAAATAACAGGTCTATAATACACATTTCTATGTGAATTTGGTCGGGTCGCCCAAAACGTTACATATTGTAGCTTTTAAGTAAATTATTGAAGTGTAGGTAAGGCGGCTTACAGCATATCATGCTTCTATTCAGCTGCCTGCTCTAACAGCAGCTTTGACTGTCAATAAAGTGAATTGAATGCTTTTTATAGTACGTGGACTACATACATTTAAGGAGAATCCCTTTAGGGTTATGCTCCTGAGAAGTGAGCTTATGAGGGGTTGGCACTCTACTCATGATCAATACCATGAGAAAACCCCTCTCTCGACTCAATGTGAGGCTCTATGAAAACATGGAGTGACACCTGAAAAATGTCCCACACCTGCACGCAGGGCACTTTGACCACCAGCCGTATTTCCCCTTACACCATTTAACACCTGACCCTCCGCCGACCAGACGAACGTGGCAACATCTTCCATTTTCTAGAGCTTTCTGGAGCTTCCATACCTACGTCCAATGATCATTGATCTCTGTCGTCCCCGGACCGGGTAAAGTCTTTACCATGCTCTCTCCTGGGGCTTAGCGTCTAATGATGCTCCTCTAGAATGATTCATAGTGGATCAATACAAAGGGTCTCAGAGGAGGAGTGCTGATCTTGGATCAGTTTTTTTGGGGGGGGTTGTCTTTTAAATCATAATGAATAAGAGGGGTGGCCTTTTTTCCTAGGCCAGTACTCTTACTCTGAGAAGCTTTATAGATACGGGCCCTAGTTAAAAGGATAGCTTGTTTTAATAGGACTTGAACCATCCACTTCATTAAGCTGTTATGACGCATAAAGGGGGAAACTGGAGAGGGGTAAAATGCCCCCCCTCCCTCCCCGTGGGTCCAGGGATATGATGGCTGAGGAACTTTAACACTAGAACAGCTGGGCCTCGAGGGGACCCGTCTTCAACCTAATGAGCAGTCATTCTGACTGCAACATTCTAACAGTGTAATCAATACATTTCATTATTAGAGTACACTTTTATTTCAAATAACACAATGCTTTCATTAGTTTATGCTACTGTAGGCTATATGTTAAAAAACACAAATTTGAGTGTTCAATCAGTTTTATTTGTGGAGTGCCTTTGTTACAACCTATGAAACAGAAACAACGTGTGTTTGAACATGGCAACAGCCTCTTTTTATACTGATAAAATGAATACCCCAACTGTGGTCGGCAAGACGCGTGGTCAAATGATGAAAACAACATCCGTAGCCTAAACATCATAAGTGTCAAGTGGCCTTGATAAATAGTGAAAACCATCACAAAGCAAAAATGGCATTATAATGAATTTAAGTGTCGATATGACAGCAGTCCATTTCGGTCAGCTTGTACTTACATTGGGTGTGTCTGGAGTGCGTAATAATAGTCTCTGGTTTCCTCTTTATTGTGTTCCTGTCGTCTTGTCATTCTTCAGCACCGTGGTGTCGTACAAGTGGCTGTGCAGGTGCCTTATTTTGTGCAGAGGGAGGGAGCTCCCGACTCCTTTTGTTCATTGTGCCGGCAGATGACGAGCCTCCATCCCAAATTCTCTGACATTCGCTCACCTGCTGCCCAATGTGGATATTGTCCCAGATATTGAATACCGTTAATCAGTTACAATTACGCACGCTCTCACTGTATAGCTTAGTCCAAGGAGGGCAGAGTACACTGATAAGACCGTTTGGATTCAGTGGACTGATATAGGGTACATACCATTTTGAGGGTCATAATTAGAACAGATTGAGACAATTAAGCTCGACATTAGGAAGGCGTTCCTAATGCTTGGTCTACTCTTATGCCCCCCCCCCCCATATGGGGTGTTTGAGTACGCTCAAATGTGTGGTCCTTTATGAGAGGGGGAAGCCAAATTGATCCAGGTTACCCTTGAACTCAGATCTAAATTGAACTCAGGCTTGTAGTTGAGTGTCATTTAATTTGTCAAATATGTAGGCCTAAATAACTGATAATTCACAACCTTGTATCTTCCACATTATAATCAGAAGGTAAGACATTAGACATGGTCTCAGTTGTAAATGTTCTGTTTCACCAGAGGCCAAAGCTCAAATCCTCAGTATCAGTCAATCGTAGCACTGCGTGTGCCTGACTGTTGTCAATTCCACCGACCTTTTCATTAATGGTCCTCTATCGAGCTGATCCAGGAACTGCTCTCATCTCGGTTTCATGTATCTGGAGTGGTGTCTAGTGTTCACAGGTGGTCCTAAGAACCTTTGCCATTGTTCTGCTCCCGTAGTCGATGATGGGGAAGCTGTGTTAGGCTAAGCTTCTGGGAAAAATACTTGGTTTGTGAAATATCGGAAAGCACTGTGGGCGCTTCTGTTGCAGGGAGAGGACATTTTATTAAGTGAAACTGAAAGAAGGTGAAAGTTTATTTTTTTATGAGCTCATGTTGTTTTTTTTTCTAACTCAAACGTCATCAAGACTGAATGCTATATCAAAAAGAGACCAGTTGAGGATTAATATCGAAATCCTCTCTGTATTAATATCGAAATCCTCTCTAAAAGGCTTCACCTTTTCCATCATTTCCTGGAACAGAAATGTTCCTTTAAGCACATTGTTCATCAAGTCCCCGAACATATCACTGTAGCTCCATTTGACAGATTAGATGTACGGCTTGTTCTGGGCTATTGTATGGTTTAGTTTGAAAGCCATCTGAGCATGGTGTACCATTTAAAAAAATAAAATACAAATTGGTTAGCTGTAACCACTGTAGGGACTAAAGAGGATCGCTATGCATATGTATTAGGTGCTAACGAGGGCAGCTATGACCACTGTATTAGGAGCTAACGAGGGCAGCTATGACCACTCTATTAGGAGCTAACGAGGGCAGCTATGACCACTCTATTAGGAGCTAACGAGGAGCTAACGAGGGCTATGACCACTGTATTAGGAGCTAACGAGGGCAGCTATGACCACTGTATTAGGAGCTAACGAGGGCAGCTATGACCACTGTATTAGGAGCTAACGAGGGCAGCTATGACCACTGTATTAGGAGCTAACAGCTATGACCACTGTATTAGGAGCAACGCAGCTATGACCACTGTATTAGGAGCTAACGAGGGCAGCATGACCACTGTATTAGGAGCTAACGAGGGCAGCTATGACCACTGTATTAGGAGCTAACGAGGGCAGCTATGACCACTGTATTAGGAGCTAACGAGGGCAGCTATGACCACTCTATTAGGAGCTAACGAGGACCACTCTATTAGGAGCAGCTATGACCACTGTATTAGGAGCTAACGAGGGCAGCTATGACCACTGTATTAGGAGCTAACGAGGGCAGCTATGACCACTGTATTAGGAGCTAACGAGGGCAGCTATGACCACTGTATTAGGAGCTAACGAGGGCAGCTATGACCACTGTATTAGGAGCTAACGAGGGCAGCATAAATCACTGTATTAGGCAGCTATGACCACTGTATTAGGAGCTAACGAGGGCAGCTATGACCACTGTATTAGGAGCTAACGAGGGCAGCTATGACCACTGTATTAGGAGCTAACCACTGAGGGCAGCTATGACCACTGTATTAGGAGCTAACGAGGGCAGCTATGACCACTGTATTAGGAGCTAACGAGGGCAGCTATGACCACTGTATTAGGAGCTAACGAGGGCAGCTATGACCACTGTATTAGGAGCTAACGAGGGCAGCTATGACCACTGTATTAGGAGCTAACCACTGTAGGAGCAGCTATGACCACTGTATTAGGAGCTAACGAGGGCAGCTATGACCACTGTATTAGGAGCTAACGAGGGCAGCTATGACCACTGTATTAGGAGCTAGCAGCTTTGTCCACTGTATTAGGAGCTAACGAGGGCAGCTATGACCACTGTATTAGGAGCTAACGAGGGCAGCTATGACCACTGTATTAGGAGCTAACGAGGA
This sequence comes from Oncorhynchus masou masou, assembly GCF_036934945.1. Lineage (NCBI taxonomy): Eukaryota > Metazoa > Chordata > Actinopteri > Salmoniformes > Salmonidae > Oncorhynchus > Oncorhynchus masou. The sequence continues at coordinate 7,442,620 of NC_088215.1, read as the reverse complement.
CAGTTGTGACTACTACTGAACCAGGTTGCTCACTTTCTCAGCCTATTACCACACAAGCTACCTAGTTATGAACTGTACTTTAGCTGCTTTGCTGGCAGTGCGATCTGAAGGAAGAATGACAAGACATTGCTTACAATCTCATTACAACATGTTGCATGCCTTGAATACAACTGAATGAAACTCACCAGTCGTAAATGGAATCTCGATATTGGGGAAATGACATCTGGAATGAAAATCATTTCCATGAAAATGGGGCATATGGAGATGTGGAAATAGCCTACAAGGGCATTTATTAGCAATCTGTTTGTAGATAATGCAACGTTGTGGTGAATAATATGCAGCGAACAAGCCGAGAAGATTGAAGCCAATTATGCTTCCCCCGCTTCTAGAAGTCACAACGATGCCATTTCCATGTTATCTAAAACTTTGGCCTGTGAGCCTATATGACAACAAGCTGCCAGCCAATTAAGCTAATATTTTTAGCCTGAAAAGTACATATTTGTCAAAGCAAGCCAACCTCGCTCTACCAGTCTGTAGCTGACATTGAGGCTGAGGTGGAGTGATGGTGCTAACAGCACTATCTGGTTGACTAGCATAGCATAGTGTATCCTAGAGTATCATCGTGTTGCCTACAGTAGCATAGCGTTGCCTAGCGCTGCACTGGAGCCTGCTCTGTGACATTCCTCAGTATTAGCGGTGATGAAAACCAGGCGCTAATCTGAGCTGCTTCCCCAAACTCCATTAATTACCTGCTAGCACTCTGCTCTGTGTGACAGTGAGGGGCTTTGGGGAGGAACGTCATTGTTGTTGCTGTTGGGGCTGATGTCTGTTTAACATCAAACTCTTCATTTACACCTGTTAGCAAATTCTCGTCCAGCTTTCCTCTCTTTTTGTATCGTGTTCTCTCTCTATTCTCTTTGTTTCACCTCTACCTTTACTTTGGATAATATAGCATGAGCTTTTACACTTCAATCACAACGGCCGAACACATTTTTCCTGCCATTTTGTTGAACAAATGCTTTTATGCCATTCTCAAAACACTTCAGCTACACTGTTTAGGGGGTAAATGTCAGACAATTTTACAGACTGTGGTTGTTTTCCCCTTTTTATTTATTTTACAGCCTCAGTTCTAACCTCACTTCTTGCCCTGATCAGATTGCGAAGAGTTGCGTATGTCTGTGTAACTAGGGCCCAGAGTAAAAAAAAAAAAAAAAAATTCTGGCCAGGTCACATGGTCAAGAACAATTTTTAAGTCTAACCATTATGCACTCGTTTGATGATGTTTCTCTCTAATCTCCCATCCGTTTATGAAAGGATGCAGGTTTAATAGACGAGTGCACCCATCTAATCAGTCATAGAGCTGGCAGCATCGCATGTAACATGGGTCCTAGCGCTAAAGGTGTGTTGGACTGTTAGCCCACTTTGCAACTAGGAGGATCAGGATGCTATCAACATGGAGATATGAAGAGAAATGAGTTATGAAATCCCTAGGAGGCGCGGCCTGGTCTTTGGACATTAACACGTGGATTAGTGGGGGTATTACTGTCTGAATGCATTACAGGTCTATTAGGTAGATGATGGAGTGCAGACTAATGCACCAGACTCAAAATTACAATGTAATCTGGGACTTTAATTGCCTGGATTTTTTTTGTTTTGATAATGTTATAATCTAATGGAAGGAAAAAAAACGGATTTATCGAGAACAGGAACAGGGTCGAGTTGAATCTTTTTTTTAAAAAATCCTATAATCCCATTTTAGTCGGGATGATATGGTACAGTGTAATGCATTGGTAAGAGGCTGTTCTTATTGTTGTGTCTGCTACACAGATTATTTTCTTTGGAAATGATGGTGTTAAGCAACCACAGACAGCATGCAGACTGCCATGTCTAAAGAATATGCAGCGAAAAGTATAAGCACTTGTCAAAGATCCTTCTATTATGTGATATAGGCCTACATGCATGGTGTTGAGTGAGACTGTGCAAACAGCATTCATCCGACTCAGTGGGAGTTATTCTCATTGTGTGGTTGCTATGTTGTTTTTTTTAGTCTGCTTTATTGTTGAAACACTCCAGGCTCTCAGAGGAAGGATATATTTCTGGGGGGGGGGGACTGTTTTTTAGGTCTTTTTTCCATTTTCTTCCTATTAAATCGCTGTGACAGCCTCTGCTTTGCAGTAATTTCCTTCTTCAAACCTTAAAGAGAAATAGAATTTGCAGCATTTTTTGTACCTTGTTTTTAAAGGCCTGGGGGGGCTTCTTTTCTTCCGATGTGGCACTATCCATTTGGACATGATCCTGGAACTTGTTATCTCTGCATCTGTGATATGTGCACTATGGTTGCCAAGGCAGCGGGCTTGGCTGGTCCAGGTTGAAAGTGGTTGAGTCACAAATGGCACCCTTTTCCCTATATAGTGCACTACTTTTGACCAGTGCCCACTATGTAGGGAATAGGGTGCCATTTGCAACGCAAGCAGTGTGTCCTCCCAACTGGTACTGCGAAGAGACAAGCCTATAGTGAGAATATAACTCTCTGTTCAATTTGACCACACTGCAAATGCATGGCATTTTCACCGCCTGCTTGCAGGTCTGAGAACATTTGATTGTTTCCCAGGAAGCATTGCGTCCTCAACCATTTCTATCATTTGATTGGTTCCCAGGAAGCGTTGCGTCACAGTCCTTTTCTCATTTCTCCAATTTCCAATCCCGACTTTCCATCTGAAAAGGACCTTATTATGGAACCAAATTCTTGTTGTTGTGAAGGTTGAAATAGGTAAAGGACAATGGCATCGGTAGACACTTCGTTAGCATGTTTGCGGCCAGCACAATGTCCACCTAATTATTGTCAGGAATTGAAAAATTCCTCGCTGGATTTGAATTGAAATGTCAAGTTGTCCGTATTAGTTGAGCTGCGATTTGAGGCATCAGCTGCCTCCATCCTTTTAGAGCCAATATCATTGTGTGTGGATTGATGCACACTCTCTTTGCTGCATGACCTTAAGGGAGACAATATTTGCAAGTCTATTGACATTTTCTCCATTGTGCAACCACAAGTCTGACGAGCTGCAGTTAGTCTCAAACACACTTAGAACCAATAGAAATAGTGCAATTGCTGTCTTCCAAGTTTTCATTTGAGTCCTATGGTACATGAACTTAATATTGCGATTTGAGAAAATGAGGTAAAAAAAGTCCGCCTTTTTATACACATTTGAAAGCATTAATGTGTTATTATCAGGCTTCACATTTTCAATTTGAATTCTTGTTTTCGGTCACAGCGAGTACTGCTCTATGCATACATTCAACGTCAATAGTCTCTCGCTCATGACATTTACTGAAAACCCGCTCTCGGAAAAAAATTACCGAATAACCATCAACCCATTCTCCTGTTATTTCCGTGAGAACTCTGCCTCTCTTCCCACTGCCAATGTCTCCAGCCCAAATCTAATTGGCTAAACGCTTCAGCCTTGATTTTAAACTATCACACTGGGCCCGGACAATACGCAGGGGGATGGGGGTGAGATGGAGACGTTTCTGCGTGAGGTGGAACCATTCCCGCTGAGCCATGGCGTTTTGTGGAGCTGCTGATTGGATCTGTCACACTGCTCAAAACCTCACGCCCAATGACTCCAGTGGAAATGAAGCCAGGGTCAAGTCTCCGTTCAACCTATGAATACATTTTTTTTGTGTGTGTTTTATTAAGATTCTGTGTGATCCTGGTTTGGCCCAGCGTCACCTGGGTTAGTGTCCACGCGCGACAGAACTGAATCAGTAGTGGAGATGTTACACACATCTCCGTAGCATTGCAACCGGTTGTCACTGTGTTTTTTTAAGTCAACTTTGTGACATGGAAAGTGAGCGATTTGCATATTGCAGGGGGTATGAAATGGGTAAGGCTTTCGGGAAGGCGTTGAACAACATCAACAACGTTCTCACCTGGCAGGTTGTTTGGCACCGCGTGCTGTAGTGAGAGTACAACCTAGTGTCTATAGATGTGTCCGTGAGGTGAAATTTCGATCTTGTTTTTCGCTCACCTCCCTGACCGCAGAACATCATATCACTCCCACTCCAGCAGGGAAACTGAACTGAGCCTTTGTTAGTTTCTAGACTTAGTGCTACGCTTTGTAACAACGAATAATGTATGATTTGCAAAAGTTACTACATTATCTATTTTTTTTTTATATTTTTTTGCATTCACAGGCTTATGTGGCATGGGGTTTTTAAGAGTTTGGATCTGCATCCAAAGTTTATTTACCTCTCTGGGTTGGCAAAGGGCCAAATGCAACCGTCTTACAGTCTGAATGACAATATCAAATGCTTGTTGGATTTGATGAACTCCATTGCATGCTCCAGTGGTCCCACCCGATTTCATACCAACTCAAATCGTTTACAGGCCTAATTCATGGCAATAAGATACTGCACTCTGTGAGTCATACATGCACCTGGTAACTGGTACGAGTCAGAAAGGTTACAGTGGGAAGTGTTGTAGGTTGTTTTTGGCATGTTGTTTCCTGTGGTGTTTCTCATGTGCGCCTGCCTGCTCGGTGCACTGCTCCAGGGACTCTGCAGAAAGTGTTCATCGGGTCGGTGACTATTAGCCGAGGTAACCTCACCGCTTCCTGCCCTCCTCAATCCTCACTGTTGTTTACTGTCTCTGGTCTTTTAATCCTGCTTAATCTCTCAGCTAGAGCATTAAACTGGGTGCAGTACATGGTTGGAACCTGGATACTATTACGGGCGGTTGCTTCCGCCAAAAAGGGAGGGGCGAAATCGGCCACCTCCGTGTATTGTATTGGCGATTCTGTCAGCAGTCGCTGTGTTTTTGAATGTCTAAAAATGCATCTCTGAATCGTGCTGACGAAGATAAGACGAGACGGGTTTAGGAAGCAAACTCTGGTAGATTAAGGTGTTTACACACACACACACACACACACACACACATCCCTCTTTTCTGAGAGACTTACCATGGGCCTAGAGGGTGTGGTTGCAGCGTTTTGTTTAACTTAATTAAGGTAGGGAGTTGGGATTCGTAGCGCTATCACGTCTCAGCGTTGTCCCGCGGCCCGTTTGCTAATCCCAGACAGCGCTGAGAGGGGGTCGTAAAGTAGATCCATTTATATTCATTAAACGCATCCCCTCTAACATGCAAGTGCACGTGAAAACAGTGTCTGTCACACACACACTTTTTAACACTAGACTACACACTCCAATAAAGAATAACCTGACATGTCAAACTATTACTCAAAACCCAATGGGAATTAATACTCATCTTCACTTTACTTGGTCGCCGCATTAAACGTTCCTCAGAGAGACAACAGGAAATGAGATGGATCCTGTTGTGACTCACCTGTAGCCTGGATGGGGTCTACAGGGTCTCTAAAAGCAACGATGTTACTGTAGATGGGGCTCTGAGTTTTTCCCTCGTCAAGTCACATGGTCATAGGAGGCGTGGCGTTGACCATACAGGAAGAACTGCAGAGATGGATGTTTTTGTGTGACTATTTCTGTTCCGTCTGTCCTCCTCTTAGCCTGGCAATGGATATGACCCCCGTCATCAACTCCGCTCTCCAAACACTTAGAATCTGTGTTTCTTGTATTGAGTCCGTAACCCACAATTTACCCCTTCGTACCCTCCCTTCATCCTCCTTTTCTACCCAGTGCTGACATCATCCGATAAGTGGGCGAAGCAGGGGGGAAATAATACCTTATTTTTTTTATGTCGATCTTTTTCGAGTTCCTGACGTCAAGTGAATTTCCATTCAATAGTTTTGACCGTAGTGCAAATTACTGCTATGTACTTGTCTGATCAGGCGAATGAGGACATTATTGTGAACAGCGGTGTGACAAAAAAACAACACAGAGTATTTTAAGTCTTATTATCTAAACTCCACTATTCAGTTGAAGACTTTTGGCACACAGTATTGTGTTGAGAAGCTTTGGGATAGATGCAGCACGTCTTTTAGTCGGGACGGTACAGTCTAAATGATGTCCATTGTGGTACGGGTCAGATTGACCCGCACAGATTCAACTCACTCGAGACAAAGAATCAAGTAAAAACAGCCCAAACTTTTATTTAGTCTTGTCAGACCCTTTTCAGAAAGAAGACGTACAAGAGCATTTGAGTTCAACACTCGATTTTTAAGAACTATTTGTTTAACATATTTCCTTTCTCACGAACAAGCATTTTCTGTCTGGAGCTCATTATGAGTGTCTGTGTCAGATCTTCTGCTCTCGCACTGAGAAGGAGAAGCTTGGGGAAAGCTCCTTTTCACCCGAAACATAATTATAAAAGTGGACCCAGAACCAGTCAAAACAAATTACAACAAAAACACTTATTTATTTTGGACCTTTGCAAATATCTATACACATGAAAGCCTCTGGGCGAAAATGACCCACAACATCATTGTAATGAACACGAGGGAGACAGAGAGCTGGTTTCAAGCACAGAGCGCAGCAGGTGTTTATTGCAAAGGACCACAGGAGGAGGCAGGTAGCTGGGTCCTGGGGCAGGCAGGTCATACACAGGGGGTCCTAAAGGGCAACAGTACAGGCAGGGAAAAGACTAGTAATGTAGTCCGGGAGATCAGGCAATAGGTAGGTAGGCTAAAGTACAGGCAGGGAACAGGCAAAAGGCGTCGTTAGTGAGGCAGGCAAAAACTACCATACACTGGATGAGTAAATCACGGGAAAAACAGAGCTCCGAAAGACGTGTGTCACAAAATAAACAATACCTCACAGTGATGGAGTGCAAAGAACTGAACTAAATAGTGTGTGATAATGACATACAGCTGTGTGAACAGGTGATTAGTATTCAGGTGATTGGGATCTGGAGAGTGAGCTGCGTTCAGTGGATCTACGTGTTTGAGGGTGTGAGTTGGAAGCAGACGTTACAATCATGTTTGTATACAAAATCTACAGACATTCCACAACAGTGTGTCCACATTTTGAATTTAGGTTCATGACCCGAAATGAGGAAAAGTAATTTGATTAAATGGAGAAAATGAGAGGATAACTAGTATTTTAGTCAACTCACAAGTGGAAATGGGTCAAATTGACCCGCGACATAATAGGAGGTTTAATTGAAGCCTTGTCATTGCTGATGCACATACAGCTCGATGGAGCTTTTTAGCTGCAATATGCTACTTTTTGGGTGACCCGACCAAATTCATAGAAATGTGTGTTATAGACCTGTCATTCTCATTGAAAGCAAGTCTAAGAAGTGGTAGATCTGTTCTATGTGCGCTATTTCTATGCTTACCGTTCTTAAGTTGAGTTTTTGTTATGGAAAATATATATCACAACAGTTTAGTTAGTAAAATGATTCTCTACACTATATTTGCTTGTTTTGTCACTTCAACTGAAATTAGGCTAACTATTAGAATTTTAGCAACCAGGAAATGGTGGAGCGATTTCTGCATAGTGCATCGTTAAATTAGGCCCTTGACATGTGACATGTTACCACATTAACAAGCATGTTGGCTAATTTTGTCATTTTGGAGTCACTGCAATCATGAAACCTTGGTCTGTCAATCTGTCACTACACCTCCAAGGTATTTTCTGCTTCACAGATTCCATGTCCCTCATTAGACACTGTGGAGACCAACCTGTAATGAAGTGTAATGTTGAGGTGTTTCAGTGAAATGTATCTTCACAAACTGTTGTTAGTTTTGTCTTAACACCTCAAATGTTTTAACACCTAAGACATCTTAGCACCTAATACGTCTTCACACCTGTAATGATTTATCCTAATTTATGACGTGTTATTTGTCCTTGGAGAAAAGACTCTATACGTTGCCTTGGTGATGCCAGGCTCCGTTTGTTTTGTTTGTGGCATCCTCTCAATTTCTCGGATGGTGTGTTTCAGGTGCTGGCAGGATTACCAAATTGGGCTGTTATTTCCCCAGCCTACGCAGATCTTACGTTTAAAACTTGTAACTTGAATGGCAGCGCTGTGGCATTTGCCAACACATTCTCACTTTCTCTTCTTGTCACTGAACAAAATTATTGAAGTGAGAAGACACACACTGAAGCGACTTTAAGCGGTGTGCCATGTTTTGTTGGTTCAATTTAAGCTCCATATTCTCCTTTTAGGCTTAAGAATGTGTATATTTGTCAAAACTCTGATTTCTCCAATTATCTCATGTATTGGATTGTGGAAGAAAAGTAAATAGTCTCTCTGAAGACCAGAAAATAGTCTCTCTGAAGACCAGAAAATAGTCTCTCTGAAGACCAGAAAATAGTCTCTCTGAAGACCAGAAAATAGTCTCTCTGAAGACCAGAAAATAGTCTCTCTGAAGACCAGAAAATAGTCTCTCTGAAGACCAGAAACCCGTATAGTCTCTCTGAAGACCAGAAAATAAGACCTGAAAATAGTCTCTCTGAAGACCAGAAAATAGTCTCTCTGAAGACCAGAAAATAGTCTCTCTGAAGACCAGAAAATAGTCTCTCTGAAGACCAGAAAATAGTCTCTCTGAAGACCCGAAAATAGTCTCTCTGAATAGATGTCCTTTCTAAATACACATGATTCTCCCATATTGTCCTTCATTGGCTTTATCTCCTTCATGCTGCCGTTTGTGCCTCGTGGTTTGCAAGCTGCACTCTAGATCAGCCCAATAATTTCATTTTCCCGGGGAAATGTTGTTCTGTAGAGAATTCCCGGCCTGAGGCCTGTTCCCGAGCTTTAATGCTCTGCTTTGCTGTGAAAGCAAGCGGGTGCTCAGCGCGTCCCTGCTGATGAAATCACAGTCCGGCTCCAGGCATCAGCCACCTCTGACCCTTGCTGACGCCATGGCAACAGCCAGGTTGGCGTATGAGGCATAGTTGCTAGTTGCTGGCTACCGTCACCATCATTTCAGAGTCATAGTAACGTGTGCCCAGAAGAACGTGGGTGCAGAGGTGTAGTGCTGTGACCACTGGTTGACCTTTTGGGATGTGATCTGCACGGTGTGACGCACTCCCCCAGGCGGGTTGTGTTGCATCGTCGGCTCAGTATCACTTCAAATGAGCAACACCGGTAGCAGACTAGCCTAGCGAATGCTTGACGTTAGATCCAGTTAGATCTCAAGCCCTGTAAGAGAGAGAGTAAAGGTTTGTAGGTGTGTGCTTACATGTGCCTCTCTCAGAAAGAGATGTATAGAGAGAGAAACAGTGCGAGATGGATAGCAAATACAGACCGACTCAAATGTCAGCGTCTCAGAGACCATGTCGACGCCACCGCATCAAATCTCTCTATTTGAGCTCACTCCCCATTCTAGTTTGCTGACATTTAAACAGGACTCCCACCTGAAATCTCATCTAGGCCACAGCTCTCCAGCTCCCAGACATGGTTTCACTAAAAATCAATAGCCTTTTCTACTATCATCTGAAAGCCCTGGGCCGAGTCCCAAATGGCGCCCTATTCCCTATATAGTGTACTTTCCTTATTTTCTTTGAAGGGATTTGGAGCGTTGCACAGGGCTTCTGGTCAAAAGTAGTGCACTCTAATAGGGGCTAGGGTGCCATTTGGGACACAGACCCATAGTAACACCGCCATAGAACGGCGAAACCCCTTCCATTATGGGTTTACCTTCGTGTTTGGATTACTACTTATCACATGTTCCTTGTCATTGGATTTGGATGTAGTTCTATTATGGATGTGGACTCTATTTCAACCCTGCATATTTTTTAGTACACCAGTGTTGTTTTGAGGTGCGAGTGCTTATGTTTGCTCAATTAGCATTCATTTGGTTTCGATGTAGTGAAAGGCCTCTACGAATTAGCAAGTTGTATTACACCTGCCGTTTCTCAGTAGGGCAGCGTTAGTGAATGATATCCGGAAGCATACTTGGGAGTTGCACACAGACTTTCTGTATCTCCTCCACCGTTGACTCCTACATGCTCAGTCCCGTATTGTAATGGAAAAGGCACTGGTAGAGGAGTCAGATGCAGCATACATTATGCATTAGCCTATCTTGGTCATTAGCGTTAATACACTGGGTGATGAGCTTGTTAGCATTAGCCGGAGTGGCTGTTAAAGCTGCAATCAGCAGTTGAAACAATAACGAAGCGTTATTCCCGGTAAAAGCTGAGGGATGGGGCTGGAGAAATGTAACCACTCTCAAACAATGGAGTTATAAACAATCTTTGTATTTTTGTACGACAATTGAACTTAGCTGCATGGGGCATTTTACAAGTCAAATTCTTCAAGAATCTGCGGTTACATATTAAAAAATTCACAAGTCAACAAAATTGATGTAGCAACTGCAGATTGGCACTTTAAGATCAAGGCTTAGTGCGTGGGTGTGGAGATGTCTGATACATTAGCCCGGCCACTTAGGCCTATTACCGTCTCATTGGGAAACGGTGTGGCTCACCCGGTGTTGTCACAGTCCACTCCATACATTCAGGGCTCCCGAGTGGCGCCGTGTTGTAAGGCACTGCATCTCAGTGCTAGAGGCATCACTACAGACCCTGGTTCGATTCCAGGCTGTGTCACAACCGGCTGTGATTGGGAGTCCCATAGGACAGTGCACAATTGGACCAGCGTTGTTGGGGTCAGGTTTGTCCGGGGGTTAGGCCGTCATTATAAATAAGAATTTTTGTTCTTAACTTGCCTAGTTAAATAAAAAATCAAATTCAGCAGCCTTCTCTAGTTCTCATACCACGATGATATAGCCCAAGTGATCCCACTGCCAGCTAATAAAAAGGGATCCATGGCTTGAACTCACTGTCGTGGTCATTAGGCTAGGAGTACATGGACTTGAGCTTGTCCAACAACAAACACACATATTTATTAAATTCTGTTTCAAAATATTTTGCAACGGTGTACCCTACTGAACACGGCCCTGGTTGTAGGTGATGGGCTAGACCCATGGGAGTTTGTATGAAAAGGGAATACTATTCAACACTCTGAGTGAGTTGAGACTAACACGGGTACAAAGAAGACGGCGTGGCTTTGTAAACATGTAAGGTAACACCTCTGCAAGTGCAAACCCAGGTATTGTGGTTGTGCTCAATGTGTTACAACAGTGACCGAGTCTTGCGTCCCAAATGGCACCCTATTCGCCAAATAGTGCACTACTTTTGACCAAGATTAGTTCACTACATATGGAATAGGGTGCCATTTGGAATGCATTCAAAAACAGAAACCTCATAATCTACTCAGTCTTCCCGGTTGTAGGCCTATAGCATTGTGCTCACTCATTTATTCATTCATTCATTTATTCATTCATTCATTAATTCATTACAGCGTATGACCGTTAAAAAGGATATTCGTCAACCATTTCCTCAATAGATCCAATGCCTTAGGCTGCAACTGTAACCACGCTGCTAATGACTGTCTACTACACACACAGACAGCCTGTTAGTCCAAAGGGGAAACAACTAGGCAGAATGAAGGAATAAGATGTAGGGCTTAATTACGTTTGCTACCCTGATGAATGTGTGGTATACCCAAACAAACAGCTTAGTTGCAGAGCCAAAATAGGATTTGGGTTTCGAAAGGGGGGGAAATCAATGGGCTCTATATGAATGAATCAAGCGTTCTGTTGCTGGGAGAATAAGTGTAGCCTTACCAGTTAGTTTACATGACATCCATCAGGGCTCCGGAAGCTGCCTGGTACCTTCATGGAACTCCACAACTACGACCCAAATGGCTCCCTATTCCACCATAGACCTCTGGTCCAAAGTAGTACACCACAAAGGGAAGAGGCAGCCATTTAGACCACTTCCTACAGTCCCTCTCACTATAGAGCTACTGGCCATTCCTGCATCAAGATAGCAGCCTGATTCAGCCAAGCTTACATACGTGAATGTAAGCTTGGCTTGCAAGTCCAGCGTCAAGATCCTATCCTGGTTAAACCAGAATGAACGCTACACTCACTCTTCTTGACGAGTGAAGTGAAACAATAGATCAGTTAGGTTAAACCAGGCTATCAAGATCCCCCTCCCATTCCCTTGCAGTCAAGAATGTCATCTTCACTTAGCCGCATTGTCGGTGATTACAGTACATATGCCACAACTGTCCCAGCTTGACTGGCACTGACGGCCAGGACTGTTAGCCAGAGGGGGGCGATTGAACGGTAAAACTGTGAAATAGAAATAGATTGACTAGAAGGGCAGGTATTTTTTGTAATGTCAGATGTCATCAAGGAACTTTGACTTGAATGGGACTGTCCATTCTAATAATTGTATATCTAAGGTGGCTGGAAGTGATGCACCGATATGACATTTTTGTCCAATACTGATATCCAATATATTCCTTGCCAAAAAAACAATACCGATAACCGATATTTAACATTTTAGCTGCCTTTTTTAAGCATTCTAGTACAGTTAAATAGTTAACACACACACATGGATGCAGCGGTCTAAGGCACTGCATCTCAGTGCAAGAGGTGTCACTACAGTCCCTGGTTCGAATCCAGGCTGTATCACATCCGGCCATGATTGGGAGTCCCATAGGGCGGCGCATAATTGGTCCAGTGTCGTCCGGGTTTGGCGGTGGTAGGCTGTCATTGTAAATAAGAATTTGTTCTTAACTGACTTGCCTAGTTAAATAAATGTTACACACACACACACCACACTGACGAAGAAGTTATTTTGTTGGCATTTACTTATGTCCCCATTAAAACATAATTAAATCCTATTTCTTTCACTTACTTGCTGTGCTGTTTCATTGTTCAGTCGTTTTCATTCTCAACCAGGATTTCTCATACCATAAAACACCGTTTGGGTCTTTGCGTGTTAAGTAAGCTTGTTGACCAATCAGGACCTGAATATGACTGCACATCACGTAATAATTACACATTGATACGCTGTCACTTGTATTTCATATGTCACACCGATTCATCGATACGTATGCTATGATGTTGGTAAAGTTGTCTCGCGCACCTACAGTGCTGGTCATAAAAAAAGCTAGCTAGCTCATGGATGCAAACAATGTTTTTCCCCAAAAACATAGCATATAGCTACGTTTTGTAGCATCATCTAATATATCCCTAATTTACAAGACAGTTCTTATTTTATTAACCTTTTTCACGTGTGCGTTACAAATATCTCTAACCCTGCGTGAGTTGTTTTCATGTGCGTGATGTCAATACTCTCTCACGGTTCCAAAATGTGATTGTTACACAACAGGACAGTTACCCATGTTTCAACTTGTCAATTTCAAATGATTTTCTAACAAGTTTTATTTTCTAACAGTTGAAATTGAGGTGTGTTCCTCCTCGTTATTTCTCATAAGAAGTAGCCAACTCACTCTTCTCTCTTCAATGAGAGCCCAAGCACTTCCCTAGTGTTTTCCCCAGATCAAGTATGAAGAAATCTCTTGTCAGAACAGACCTTGCACAAACATTTTCCCCCTGCACATTTTCTGGCTGGCACCCGCAAATCAAGTCAGGTTGTATTTGTCACATACACATGGTTGGCAGATGTTAATGCGAGTGTAGAGAAATGCTTGTGCTTCTAGTTCCGACAATGCAGTAATAACCAACGAGTAATCTAACCTATCAATTCCACAACAACTACCTTATACACACAGTGAAACGGAGTGAATATAAATATGTACATAAAAATATATAAATGAGTGATGGTACAGAACGGCATAGGCAAGATGCAGTAGATGGTATCGAGTACAGTGTATACATATGAGATGAGTAATGTGGGGTATGTAAACATATAAAAGTGGCATTGTTTAAAGTGGCTAGTGATACATGTATTACATCAAGATGGCAAGATGCAGTAGATGATATAGAGTACAGTATATACATATGCATATGAGACAAGTAATGCAGGGTATGTAAACATTATATTAAGTGGCATTGTTTAAAGTGGCTAGTGATACATTTTTTACATCCATTTTTACATATTAAAGTGGCTGGAGTTGAGTCAGTAGGTTGGCATCAGCCACTCAATGTTAGTGGTGGCTGTTTAACAGTGATGGCCTTGAGATAAAAGCTGTTTTTCAGTCTCTCGGTCCCTGCTTTGATGCACCTGTACTGACCTCTCCTTCTGGATGATAGTGGGGTGAACAGGCAGTGGCTCGGGTGGTTGTTGACCTTGATGATCTTTATGGCCTTCCTGTGACATCGGGTGGTGTAGGTGTCCTGGAGGGCAGGTAGTTTGCCCCCTGGTGATGCGTTGTGCAGACCTCACTACCCTCTGGAGAGCCTTACGGTTGTGGGCGGAGCAGTTGCCGTACCAGGCGGTGATACAGCCCGACAGGATGCTCTCGGTTGTGCATCTGTAGAAGTTTGTGAGTGCTTTTGGTGACAAGCCGAATTTCTTCAGCCTCCTGAGGTTGAGGAGACACTGCTGCGCCTTATTCACGATGCTGTCTGTGTGGGTGGACCAATTCAGTTTGTCCGTGATGTGTACGCCAAGGAACTTAAAACTTAATACCCTCTCCACTACTGTCCCGTCGATGTGGATAGGGGGGTGCTCCCTCTGCTGTTTCCTGTAGTCCACGATCATCTCCTTTGTTTTTGTTGACCCTTGTGGGGCCGCAGTGTTGAGGATCAGCGGGGTGGAGATGTTACCTACCCTCACCACCTGGGGGGGACACACGCATTGCTTTCATGGGTCTTGTCTTACAGATTGGACTTTGGACATATGTGCGTTCCTATCAAAGCAAGTGGCTTATTTTCTTTATATCGTGTTGTCGTTTCTGCTGTAGCACACCAAATGTATGTATGTATGTATGGATCGTAATCTATTTACTGTTTTATTAATATGTTTTCAAGTACCGGTGACAAATCATGCATTCCGATTCTTGCATAGATTGTAATGGACACATATGATGTGTGTAAAATACTTGAATGTTGTACTGATTATGATGAGCTAATGCTAAGCTATTTGCTGGCTAAGTGTGGCGCCATGTTTGTTAACATCATACAATGCATTCTGTTTGTCACGTAAGCGTCTTTCAGACCAAAGTTGTTATAACAAGGGATAGTTCACTCGACTGACTTGGTGCCTTCACGACAACTGTGAACTCGGACAAATACTATGTAAAATCATGACATCAATGATCTTCAGGCCGGAAAGTCGGAGCTCTAGAAAGAGGCCGGAGTTCCCATGTTGGAATTCCGAGTTGGATGACCGTTCCAAATTATTATTCCCAGTCTGAGCTCCCAATTTTGTTTATTTGTGTCTTATAGTGAATAGCATTCTGGGATTAGGGAGTTTTTGCATGTCAAACGTAAACAAACATGGCTGCCATCATAAAGAATTTAGCTGCTCTTAGCTTAGCTGACACGCATTTATTTTATTAACAAAATTTATATTAGTCTTTTGTGCTCACCAGAGTTGTGGTACATTGTAAACTAGTCTAGCTGTTAGGTCACTTATGTTTCGTTTTTTTGTCAGCGTAACCTCTTATTTAGACTGGTTTATGGAATGAGTTTGGTTGTGGATGTGTTCCGTGGATGATGAAGTTCACATTTATCTTTTACAATAAAAGGTCAAATTGAGGAATAAAGTTTAAGACCTTTATTTTCCATCAGTACAAAAAAAAATATTTAGATGCTGTTTAAATGGTGTTTAAACGCGTTTGTTGCGTCATACATTCTGTTGCTACTGTTCCAATCACGTATTTGAGATCGTACGCTGCAGGGACCACGCAACCATGATCACAAATATGTGATTGTACGCGTCAAAGGGTTAATGGTGGTCGAACCCATCTATGTGAAGCTCGCCACAATAAGGATTAGCCACAATAGTGGACTTTGCGGTTAGCCTTCAAAATAAAAGTACGTCATTGACAGTGATGCAAATGAATACAAATAGTAGAATTATGCTGTAATTGAATAGATCATGCTAAACGAGGTTGGAATGTTATATAAAATCAACAAAAGACAAATAAAAATGTATTTGACAAAACTCTGTTAATCACAGTGGATGTATTATACTTTAGAATTGCATTGGGGGCATACTTAAGTCACTGTACAGCCTTACTTCACATTGATTGTGGATCATTAACATGGGTATCAGTCTACTCCGTGACACCCAGAGAACATTAGCGTTGTAGCTCTTATTGCGGGACTCTGAAACAACTGTGAATTGAGACACATTTTTTGTCAACCTATATGTATTGAACACTATTCCCGAGGAAAAACAATACTGTGTGGATGTTTTGGAGTCTGATAACTCTGAGGAGGATGTTGGGGAAAAATGTATTGTGTATTGAGTGGACTGATATCCCGTTTCATTGATCCCCAATCCTTAGGTAAAGCTGTACAGTGCAATATGAAAGTCAACACTCACAATAGGCTGACTGTGGAGGTGATTTCACACAGTCACAGTGCCGTAATAAGAGCTACAATACTAATATTTGCGTGAACTCTTCACAGTTGTGTTCTGTGGGTGTCACCGAGTAGACTGATACCCCATTTCATTGCTTCTCATTCCAAACGTGTTTAACATTATCTAGTCTAAATATGGCATGATTCCATCAATTGTAACCTTCTGCATCACTGTCAAAGAGGTACTTTTATTTTGAAGGCAAACTGCAAATTCCACTATTGTGCCTAATCCTTACTGTGGCTAGCTTCACAACGCATAACCCGATGCGGTCGAGGCTCACTAGCCAGATGAAGCTAGCTGGCTGCTTATAAAGTTAGCTTTGAGCAACAGGGTTAAGTAGCTGGCTAGCCATTTATTTTCATGAACTGAAGTTCAATTTCAATAGGTGAACAACAACTGGCTACCTAGCTAATACTTACTCACAAGGGTTCCTAAATCATTGCTACGAATAATGAATATGACTGCAGTTTCTAATGGTCATTTGATTTCAGGCTGTTTGTATCGGTGCTAGCTAGGTACCAAGCTAAAGCTAGCTACCACAGAAGTTGTGGTCGTACAAATGATGCTTTATTACCAACGTGGTATTGTAAACACATCGTTTGTGGCTGGTGTTTGCTTGTTTGCAGACTTTTTTGTACAGCTTTGACAGTGGTTCTGATAGTAGTGGTCGCGCTTGGCTTGCACGTGCAAATTCAGAACACAACATTCTATAATAGAACTGTTATATGACGTGTCAAATTAAAAGCTTATTTAACTCGTCAAATAGTATTATTTGACTCATCAAATTAAGTTTTTTAACTTTTATCTTTTTTTGACACGCAAAGACCCAAATGGCCTTCCATAGTATGTCCTGAAACTAATAGCAGTGACGCTATTATTGTGTAACTCCGTTAGGGCAACGTGTACTGGTGCTCGCTGCTGCTCTTAGGACTTTGATAATAAACTGCCTCTGTGCTGATGAAGCAATAGCCCTCGAGGTAACACAGTACCACAGACAGGAAATAGGATGCCACAACATGCATATTGATGTGCCTAACCCAGAGGTGCCCAGTGTTTTGTAGGTGTTTTATGGCGATGGCTGAACTTTGCCCTGGGTGGTGCTGGGTAATAAGGATCCTCAGATGTTATGGTGAGGTCACAAGGTCTTAGAGGAGAGACGGGAACTGGCTGGTACGGAGTGTTTGTCTAAAGATGATAATCTTTATTGCTCATAATCAACCACATTCTCCATGTATTTGTTCAAGGACAAGAGGAATCGTAGAGCTCTGGTCAGGGTATACTGGAAATGTAGATAAAGTATAGCATAATATAATTATTTGATTGTTTTATGTAGTTTAATGGAGCACATCAGGGTTCAATTGCTGCATTAGTTCAAAAAGACTACAAACGTCATCCATTAATGTCATTGATCTTGCGGAGTCCTCCAAAAATGTGACCCGTTTCAAGAAACTTGGCATATGTCGCACATCACTACTTCTCAGGAGAGGCATTTGAACAAATTTTTATTTTATTAAAATAAATGTTTTTTGATGGAAATGTCTTCTGGAACATGAACTTTCATGTGCCTTAATAACAAACTTGAATCCCATCTATAAATATGAATACAATTGTTAAATAACGAGCCTAGTTTGTTTAGGCACGGAAAAATACAGGAACCTTCTCCCTAGCCATGATTGGCAGAGATAATGGGTGGGCTGGGTATGCGGAGAGATGAGTTCGCATTGGTCGGCCATGTAGCATGCTTCTGTCTGCTGCTAAGTATGTGTGGATTTTTTTATTTTTTATTTAACTCGGAGAGTCAGTTAAGAACAAATTCTTATTTTCAATGACAGCTTAGGTACAGTGGGTTAACTGCCTTGTTCAGGGGCAGAACGACAGATTTTTACCTTGTCAGCTCAGGGATTTGGTCTTGCAACCTTTAGGTTACTGGTCAAAAGCTCTAACCACTGTCGACAAATCTCTGTAGGAAAACGTTGTGATGGACTACTTTCTGGAGGATGATCATGCCATGCTGATTCTCTCTCACCTTGAAAATGAATCAGACAATAGTGGAAATCCCTGAATTATGTAAAAAATACAACATTTAACCAGACATTGTAGAGTCTTCTGGTGACAATGGTGGGGAAGACGCTGTGAGTTTTGAAATCAGTGGAATGCCCGATGGAAGCAGAGAGATGATTGCAAAATGCGGAGAAAGTCCAAAAAGAGAACACAGAAAGAAGGCTGTTGTATAAAACACATGTCTCTGGATTATACCTTCAAACTAATGGAAACCATGGCATTCATGACAGACGGAGAAACATTCATCCATGTATACTGGTAAGAGTCTAGCTACATTTTTAGATATTATACCTTTTCTAATGTTAGTTGTTTTCATTGATAGTTAAAGTGTATTGTTAGCTAGCTAGCTAACCTTAGCTGTCTGGCTTGCTAGCTAATGTTATGCGTATGATCTGTGTAGGAGCCTAAGCAAGGGGCTCCTTAGTTTAGTTGGAATTCTGAGTTGAATGACCGTTCACACACACTTTTGCTAGTTGTTTTGAATGCGGCATTAGAGTTGGGATTATGATTAATTGTTTAGCTCGCTACAGTGGTTTGTCCTTTAAAAGTTGTAGTGTACTGCTGCACATCTTGCGCGGTGCCGCAGAATTCTATGGCACGTTATTTAAGTGCCAACCACTGGTACCATTTAATGCTAGTTAGTGCTAGTTTGACCACCATAGGGCATCTTTAATAAGCATTTGATAGCCTTCAATAGTGGCTGTACTAGAGAATGTAAAACTTTTTTTGTAAGAACATATTATATGGGACTGATTTTAAGAAATTTCGCTCAATTAAGTTGATTAATATTATGGTGTTTCCCTCTAGGTTTCCATTAGGTTGGAACGAAAAGTATGGCGCTGTACAAAAGGCCAAAATAATATTTGTAAAGGCCAAATCATGTATTTCTGTTTTTAGAGGGACAGAGACGCTGGGCCAATTGTGCGCCCCCCTATGGGACTCCCAATCACGGTCGGATGTGATATATCATAATAATACTTTTTGTTGTATTACCTGTGTTGTATTTTCTAGTGGATTAAACTGAAATTGCAATCATTAACTAAAAAATACATTTAATGATAGAATTCTTCCCCTACCCTCCTTCTAGGCAAGTCTATTGTCCAGCTATGTATATCTGTGAATATCCAAGTTAAAAATATATATAATTCTAAATTAATAATAATTGCTTTGTTTAAAAAATAACAATGTTTTGAAAATGATTTTGTTTTCAAATAACATAAAATGAGCGAGGAAAAAGGCCGTTCTTGAACATGGGGTGAGACATTGTTACTAATTTGTAAACAATGCCAGTTTGTTATTTAGAATGATTTATTTCTGTTTTTATGGGTGAGCAAAACCAAAAACCTACAGTGATCTCATGGGTCTCCCAGGCGAGGCCATCTGTAGCGACACAGCTTGCACTACTATGCAGTGTCTTAGACCGTTGCGCCACTCAGGCGCTGCACAACGTGACCGGTCGGGAGTGCGCTACACTACAATAAATCCTATCAAAATAAAATAATAAAAACCTTAATGTAACAACATTTTTTAGTAATACTGAAGTCCTGCACAATTATCAGTTTTCTATTTAGGTTGACCTCGCCTATTCATTGTCAGTTAGAGACACAGTAGGACCCACAGTAGATGTTCTAACTCCCCTTGCGCTGGTCTGGTGCCATGAAGTGTTGATGCAGGGTACCATACTAAACCACAAATGTCTAAACAAAAGACTCCACTATGCAAGTAACCATTTCACTGTGCTGTTTACATCTTCTGTATCCTGTGCAGGTGACAAACAAACTTGTATTTGATACAGTGTGTGAAATCTTTGGTTGTTTACTACACTGTGAATCCTTAAAGAGACGGATGGGGCTTAATGTGGTGTGAACGATGCTGAATGGGTGTAGGCAAGAAAAGAGCTCTCCAGTACTGTAGGTATACCAAAACATTCATGGGCCATTTACAAGTTTATCAACTTTCAAAGCAGAATTACTTACCTATTGTTCCTCAACTGCAGTGTATGATATACAATTTACAACGACAACGTAGCGACAACGTTGCCTATGGGCACAAACCCACCGTCGCTGGACCAGACTGGACTGGCAAAAAGTGCTCTTCACTGACGAGTTGCGGTTTTATCTCACCAGGGGTGATGGTCGGATTTGCGTTTATCGTTGATGGAATGAGCGTTGCACCGAGGCCTGTACTGTGGAGCCGGATAGAGGTGGAGTGTCCGTCATGGTCTGGGGTGGTGTGTCACAGCATCATCAGACTGAGCTTGTCATTGCATGCAATCTCAACGCTGTGCATTACAGGGAAGACATCCTCCTCCCTCATGTGGTACCCTTCCTGCAGGCTCATCCTGACATGACCCTCTAGCATGACAATGCCACCAGCCATACTGCTCGTTCTGTGTGATTCCCTGCAAGACCGGAATGTCAGTGTTCTGCCATGGCCAGCGAAGAGCCCGGATCTCAATCCCATTGAGCACATCTGGGACCTGTTGGATTGGCGGGTGAGGGCTTGGGTCATTCCCCCCAGAAATGTCCGGGAACTTGCAGGTGCCTTGGTGGAAGAGTGGGGTAACATCTCACAGCAATAACTGGCAAATATAGTGCGATCCATGAGGAGATGCACTGCATTACTTAATGCAGCTGGTGGCCACACCAGATACTGACTGATACTTTTGATTTTGACCCCCCCTTTGTTCAGGGACACATTATTCCATTTCTGTTAGTCACATGTCTGTGGAACTTGTTCAGTTTATGTCTCCGTTGTTGTATCTTGTTATGTTCATACAAATATTTACACATGTTAAGTTTGCTGAAAATAAACACAGTTGACAGTGAGAGGACGAGTTTAGGACCGAATCCAGGCGGTGGGTCACATATAGGCAAAATCACTGGCTTCTCTTCAGGAGGCCTGGAAATGTGTCAATGGAGAAATATGTGATGCAAACAACAGGCTGTGGAATGAGTCTGTCCATTGGCCACTATTTGGTGTTTAGCGTACGGGCATTTCTCAGACAGAAGCCAGTCGCAGGGTTTTGGCTGTGCTGCATTTCGCCAGGCGACCCGGTTTCTGCGGCGGGGGCGAGGTGACAGCCAGCATGAAATCATCTGTCACTTTCTTAGAGCGTGCTAATTTTAGATTTGCTGCGTCCCTCCCCCACGCAAACACTCTTGCCACATGCTCTCCACTGTCCTACCTGTGACGTGTCGTGCCTGGTGGTTTAATAGTGACGTGTATGTTGAACCAGCTCACAACATCTTTCCCTGGATTCAGTTCTCCTGCTGTTGATATCAATTGCCGGACACAAGTCACTGGGTCTACTGCTCGCAGGCTGAGTACCCCCTCGATCAGTCTAATGGCTTCATAAGAATGGGATGTGTAATTGCATAGAGTTCGTTTTGTGTATAGGAGCTGGGATAATTAATTTATTTATTTGAATGCAGTCCTCTCTCTATAAATTCAGAAATTGCTTCCCTGTTGAAGTTGGCATGTTCAAGTCTAAGAGTGCTCGAATACCCCAGGGCGTCTTGGGTGACAATGTGAACAAAACATACACTTTCATATGCATTCAAAATACCAATTACAATTTGTATGCCAGTACACGTTACTCAATGTAGGCTACATTTGCCTAATATCCAGGCTGCCTAATACCCAGACAACTAAGCAGATGTTAGCATTGCACAAAGATGGTTGATCCAATCCCTCTTTTTCTCATTTGTTTGAGGTCTCCCATCTCACAGAAGTAGTTTTTAGTGTCACCCAATGACTGATGCATTGCATTGCATATGCACCTCCTTTTCTTACAATCCAATCCCACTGCAATGGCACAGCCCTTTTCTGACATTATCGGCCTCCCTGTTTTACCTCCATTTGAAATGTCCTGCAATTCTGTTATTGGCTGTTGGCCTTAGTGATAGGTTGTAATGGATGACGGGGTACACTGTGTTTTCGCTGCCTCAGGGACACTGGATGACGCGGCGAAAAACGACAACGCAGCCCAAAGTAGACGAGCCTGATGGGCTGAGAGCGGAGGCTCATCCGTCAACCACTCGGGTCCGACACCTCCCCAGAATGGCCCAGTTATGACGACCCAGTTACATCCTGTTGTTGGGGAACGGTATATTACTCCAAGGAGCCTGATAACACAGGAAGAAGCACAATTTTATACTGGAGGCGGTTAGAAGTTACCCGACACCTGCTCATTGGAACCCGAAGCTATATTACACCAAGGAGCTGGATGGCACAGGAAAATACACTATTTGTTATGTGAGGTGCGATAGGTTACACAACACCTAATAAGCCATGTACAGTATAACTATTTGTTATGGGAGGCGATCATTTACACAGCATCTGCTCAGTGAAAACCATCACTTTATTACTCTAAGGAACTTGAAAACACTATTTGGATGAGTCCCGGTAATTTAAACGACACCTGTGCTCATTAGAAACCGTGTACAGTATTAGGCACGACTCTATTGAGCTGGATAACACAGACCAAAGAAATACCATTTCAATACAATTGCAAGAGGGTGAAAAGTTACACAACATCTGGTTGCTAGAGAAGAAGGACTATGTGAAGTATTTGCCACGGACTGTTGCATCTCAATGAGCCAGAATAATGTGAGTTTTTATATGCTCTGCATGAGGAAGAGTTAAACTGTTCTACAACAAGGAACTATTTTTTTTCTTCTTCTCTCTCTCCTGGCAATGTCGTTTTAGGCAGTTGTACAAAGGATGTGGTGGCTTTTTGACTCCGTACCGCTGCTGATTCCTCCTATCTACTTTCCGTTCATTTTTATGGCTTCGCTTTTTTACCCCGCAATCGACTGAGTGTCAAACCACGGCACAACTGTTAAGCCTCGTCTTTCAGAGTGGTATTTGTTGACCCACGTTGCGACTTCTGAGGCCTCCTTGTGAGAGTTCAGCTCTTCTGGGGTGGTCAAGTGTTTAGAACTCGCTCAACAAGCACCAGTGGGTAAACCCGGGATGTGTCCCAAATGGCACCCTATTCCCTATATGGTTTGCAATACTTTTGACCAGGTTCCATCGGGCTGGGGACCAGGCTCCTACTGTTGCAGCTGGTGCCCATGATGTTCCAGAGCAGAGCCAGACAAATGGTGTAATGGTAACAACTGTGGTTGTGAACAGCTTGGATCCGAGCCAGGCTAACTTGCTGTACACACACTGCGCCAATGTTGACTTGTTTCTTCTGCCAGAGAAATGGGGTGTGAATGAGCCATGTCCGCGTCCTCTATTGTCATTTCCATCAGTAGTTAGTTGAAATGTCTCAGTAGCATGGGACGTGCTGCTTCAAGAGAAGACTGTCCAGGTTTAGGAAGCACACTCTGGCAGATCTTTATCTCCCTGCTGTCTCTCACTCTCTCCCAGCTCTGGCAGGTCTTTATCTCCCTGCTGTCTCTCACTCTCTCCCAGCTCTGGCAGATCTTTATCTCCCTACTCTCTCCCAGCTCTGGGAGATCTTTATCTCCCTGCTGTCTCTCACTCTCTCCCAGCTCTGGCAGATCTTTATCTCCCTGCTGTCTCTCACTCTCTCCCAGCTCTGGCAGATCTTTATCTCCCTGCTGTCTCTCTCTCTCTCTCTCCCAGCTCTGGCAGATCTTTATCTCCCTGCTGTCTCTCACTCTCTACCAGCTCTGGCAGATCTTTATCTCCCTGCTGTCTCTCACTCTCTCTCACTCTCTTGCGAGCATGCACGCACACACACACACAGACAGGCTGTTGAGTAATGTTCTGTCTAGCAGTATGGTTCATAGGGGCAGCAGTAAGTGGATTCTTATCTGGTCCACTGGTTCCGTTAAAACAGGAAGGCATAAAGGAAGTAAATGCCTCGATGAGCACAGAACACCAAATCAAATCAAATGTATTTATAAAGCCCTTCTTACATCAGCTGATATCTCAAAGTGCTGTACAGAAACCCAGCCTAAAACCACAAACAGCAAGCAATGCATGTGTCGAAGCACGGTGGCTAGGAAAAACTCCCTAGAAAGGCCAGAACCTAGAGAGAAACCAGGCTATGAGGGGTGGCCAGTCCTCTTCTGGCTGTACCGGGTAGAGATTATAACAGAACATGTCCAAGATGTTCAAATGTTCATAGATGACCAACAGGGTCAAATAATAATAATCACAGTGGTTGTCGAGGGTGCAACAGGTCATCTGCACCTCAGGAGTAAATGTCAATTGGCTTTTCGTAGCTGATCACATTCAGAGTATCTCTACCGCTCCTGCTGTCTCTAGAGAGTTGAAAACCGCAGGTCTGGGACAGGTCAGGGTTCCATAGTCGCAGGCAGAACAATTGAAACCAGAGCAGTAGCACGGCCAGGTGGACTGGGGACAACAAGGAGTCATCAGGTCAGGTAGTCCTGAGACATGGTCCTTGGGCTCAGGTCCTCGGAAAGAAAGAAGGAAAGAAAAAAAGAAAGAAAGAAAAAAATAATTAGAGAGAGCATACTTAAATACACACAGGACACTGGAAAAGACAGGAGAAGTACTCCAGATATAACAGACTGACCCTAGCCCCCCTGACACATGAACTACTGCAGCATAGATACTGGAGGCTGAGACAGGAGGGGTCAGAAGACACTGTGGCCCCATCGACGATACCCCACAGACAGGGACAAACAGGCAGGATATAACCACACCCACTTTGCCAAAGCACAGCCCCCACACCACTGGAGGGATATCTTCAACCACCAACTTACCATCCTGAGACAAGGCTGAGTATCGCCCACAAAGATCTCCGCCACGGCACAACCCAAGGAGGGGCGCCAACCCAGACAGAGGAAGATCATGTCAGTGACTCAACCCACTCAAGTGACGGCATGGAAGGGCGCCAGTAAGGTTACACTTTTGCTGTGAGCCAATGGGGTCACAACACAAATAGAAAGTAGTTGTTAATCTCATATCTATTTGAAAGTCAATCGTGTGTTCCTTCGCTGCAAACTGAGCCCTTCACCCACCCTCCTGTAGGTGTGCTCTATATCCTTCTCTTCATCCCTCTTGTCCTCCGAATCGCCCCCATTCTCATTCTCCATCTCCACACCCCAGCCTCAGCCCTATCGCCTCAGCCCATTGTCCTATAGCCCATTGTCCTATAGCCCAAGCCTCACCCCCTGGTCCCCTAGCTCCTCTGCCCTGGTCCTCTAGCTCCTCTGCCCCTGGTCCTCTTGCTCCTCTGCCCCTGGTCCTCTTGCTCCTCTGCCCCTGGTCCTCTTGCTCCTCTGCCCCTGGTCCTCTTGCTCCTCTGCCCCTGGTCCTCTTGCTCCTCTGCCCCTGGTCCTCTTGCTCCTCTGCCCCTGGTCCTCTTGCTCCTCTGCCCCTGGTCCTCTTGCTCCTCTGCCCCTGGTCCTCTAGCTCCTCTGCCCCTGGTCCTCTAGCTCCTCTGCCCCTGGTCCTCTAGCTCCTCTGCCCCTGGTCCTCTAGCTCCTCTGCCCCTGGTCCTCTAGCTCCTCTGCCCCTGGTCCTCTAGCTCCTCTGCCCCTGGCCCTCTAGCTCCTCTGCCCCTGGCCCTCTAGCTCCTCTGCCCCTGGTCCTCTAGCTCCTCTGCCCCTGGTCTCTAGCTCCTCTGCCCCTGGTCCTCTAGCTCCTCTGCCCCTGGTCCTCTAGCTCCTCTGCCCCTGGTCCTCTAGCTCCTCTGCCCCTGGCCCTCTAGCTCCTCTGCCCCTGGTCCTCTAGCTCCTCTGCCCCTGGTCCTCTAGCTCCTCTGCCCCTGGCCCTCTAGCTCCTCTGCCCCTGGCCCTCTAGCTCCTCTGCCCCTGGCCCTCTAGCTCCTCTGCCCCTGGCCCTCTAGCTCCTCTGCCCCTGGTCCTCTAGCTCCTCTGCCCCTGGTCCTCTAGCTCCTCTGCCCCTGGTCCTCTTGCTCCTCTGCCCCTGGTCCTCTAGCTCCTCTGCCCCTGGTCCTCTAGCTCCTCTGCCCTGGCCCGTGGAGCCATATGGCTTTGCTTCTGGCTGGGTATTAACAGCAGGAGAAGTCACGCACGCCCTGAGACTCTGCAATTCAGCGCAGCAGCAGACCCCCCCCACTGTTGTCCATGCTACTGAATCACTCAGCTCTATACCAGATAATGTCTTCCTACTACTAACCCTCCCCTGCATTATGCTCAGCCCTCATAACGTCAACAGGTGTTACGTGGCCTTATGCATTAGCCCACATAAGTCAACAACCACATGATGTAATACAATATGAATGTCCGTTCCTCGCATTGTGCTCTCGTCTGTCTCACTGTCCACGCCTCCCTTAGAGACCAAACACCTCGTCCACTAACCATTAACACTACCAAATATCAGTCTCTGATCATTTATACTTACTTGGCAATGAACACCTCATACGCTACCAGTAAACTGTCCATGTAGCATCAAGCCACACCATGTCCTCTAATGCCAACACCCTCGTATTCCCTGTGACGTCCACTACGCAGGGCTGTTGTCCTCTACCCCTGCCAGCTTCCTGATGTACAGGCCCTGTATTCATGAAGCATCTCAGAGTAGGAGTGCTGATCTAGGATCTGGTCCCCCGTGCCTGCCTGGTTGGGTAAAACAACCTGTGGTTACCTAGGTTACCCCATTGGCTCAAAGCAACAAAAAAAAAAACTTTTTCAAACGCAATTTTCTTGTCTGTTAGTCCATTACAAAACTCAGTTTAAGAAAAGTACAACACGTCTACAGATTACTTTTCAGCATTGCCTGCTCCCGACCGTTCTTCCGAGTTTGAAACATTTCATATTGCTTCCCTCATGCCCCATTTCATGACGGTGCTAGCAGCCACGTGAGTGAGTGCTAGCTAGCCAAGACCAACAACACAAACAAACGGACTAAACAGCTACAAGTAGTGAGTGGCGTTACACACGGACTATACTAAACAAGTTAAATGTCTTGCTTGTAATTGAAAGGTTTTCCACAAACATAGCTACAGTAACCTACTTGGACACTGGGTCCCCACATTTCCCACTCTCTCATGCCGATTTAGCCCTTAAGCCACAGGGCTCTTCTCGCAGGCGCTATTTCCCTACGTAGGAGCATTGCGAACCGTAGGTCGGGATTTTTTTTGAGCTGCTAAAGAACACAGCCGATTTCTAGCATGTTTTGTTATAACTAAAAATCGACGACTAAGTTGTCTCTTTTACAATGGGGGTCAATAGCAAAGAATGCTTGTTTTTCCCAATTTGTGGGGTCGAGGGGAATTCCATATTATTATGTTAATATCACCTCGGAGTGTTCATTATGATCTATAAGGCTAAAATGATCCTAAATCCGCATTCCTACTCTTGAGGCACTTTATGTATACGGCCCCTAGTCTAGCAGGAAGTGAAGCCACATATTTGCCCCCTATTGTGTTCTGTAAACACACTTCGCACGCACACTGCCCACGCACACACACACACACACACACACACACACACACACACACACACACACACACACACGTCTTCCAGGAAGTAAAACAAAGCAGTGTTTTGCATAGCTCAATTAGAGACAGATGTAGTGTTGGGTCGGTCCCAAGCTCCTCTTCACCAAAGGAAGAAGATGAATGAAGTTCTGGCTGGACAAAGAATTCTGCTCAGAGTAACCCTAACCCGTCCCAAGTGGCACCCTATTCTGTATATAGTGCACTACTTTTGCATTACATAGGGAATTAGGTGCCATTTGGGATGCAGCCACAGTGATTGTTAATTTATTACAGAATGTAATCAACTACATTTGGATGATATCAAATTGATTATGATAGCCATAATTGACTTCATAACTCTGTTTACTTTATATCGATATTGTCTGAGTGTGCTTTGCCCTCAGGACTTGTGTGAAAACATGGAAACTTTGGAATGCTTTTGTTGTAAAGTTGAAAATTGTAACTAAATCTATTAGCTTACACACACACACAATCTATTTTTTTCACACACACGTGCCTGCACGCACGCACGCAAACACAAACACACACGTGCCTGCACGCACGCAAACACACAAACAAAACCATTCATAATAAGATGTTTCCCGCCCTCTCGGAAAACCTCATCCAGGAAAAGGCCTCCTCCTGTTGCATGCATGGGTGGGCCCATTTTGGTATACGAACGTGTGTGGGTGGGCGGGCTGCTGTGTTTCTGACCCTGTTCAATGCTATCCATTCTGTACACATCCAGTTTCTCACACACATACACACACTAAACCAACACACACAACTTTAAATAGCAAACATACACCAGCCACACCCATTAATCTCCCAAATCCTATTTATAGTCCTAAAGTGAATTCCTTTGGGACGACGTCTAGCAGAATAAAGCGATTACACAACAGTGTGTATGGTCTCTTAGTGTAGAGGTGAAGGCTCCATCTCACAGCTCTGTGTGTGTGTGTGTGTGTGTGTGTGTGTGCCACTGTAGAGATTGGTAAAGAAGGGTGTTGTTGTCTGGTTTCCCAATCTCCTGGGTGTATGTTGTTTATTGGGGACTTCATAAGAAGACCTGAAGACCCCTGAGACTACTCCTCTAGAGAGGGAGAGAGCCTGTAAATGTAGTCTACAGACTCTAATAGTAACTGATGTACCTGAAACTGGGCTTTTTGTTAGAGTATTTGGAGATATTAGAGAAATGGATTTCAAGTAAGTGAGGAACCAACCAAGGAACCAAACAAGATAAATGGAGAGTGAAAATGCTATCCAAGTGTCTTGAAGAAGATGCTTGTCTTGTTTTTGTTGGTCAGCCAGTCCCATCTGCCCGCCCATTCCCCTCTGATAGGCTAGGCTGTCTCTTGTGAGAGATGTCCCCTGTCGTGGTCTAACTGGGAGAATCACAGAGTGATGCTCTACATACCACAGACCACATTGCTCCTTGTCAATACACAGACCTGGCACTGTGGAAATTTACATACACCTAGACACACATGCACACACACGCTGCAAACGCACCGGCGCGCTGCAGACGCACCGGCGCGCTGCAGACGAGACGCGCTACAGGCGCGCTACAGACACACACTTCTTCCCATGCTGCCCTTCACACCTCCCCGCCATGCTTTGTTGGTCCACATCTTGCACATCCATTCAACTCCCTCTTCCCAGAGCGAGGGAGAGATGGAGGAGAAAGTGCCTCTACAGGCTCCTTGTTATCTGCCTACTTAAAACTGCAGTACCCAGAATCCTCAGATCAATCTCCTACAGACCCTCAGGTACGGTCTGAGACTTTGAGTTGGAACTGTTAATGAAAGTTTGGATACGGTCCAAAAAATATTGTGATTCACCGAAATGGACAGCACCCATTTATCTGACTGTTCTGTCGTCGGGCAGGCGACGGCAGGAAATAGAGAGCAGTGTGTGATTGATGTGTGGTGCATGGGGCCAGGGCTTGTAATGCGTTGCAGCCTGACCAATCGTACTGTACCCTGGCAAACCACCTACGGCTACAGCGAGCTACCGCTACATACAAACCTAGCTTCTCTGAATAAAGGCTTCAAACCAATGAGAGAATGGACTGCCGTTAGCTTCTGAAGGCTAATAGCAGGTCAAAGCATGAGATCACAGTAATATTCCAACTACCTGTTGAGTGTTTTTGTCTGGGGTTGACAATATACAAAACAATACTTTGTCTATAGAAAGGTATGTGATAATATGATTTGACACCGTGTTGATATTGTACAGGTATTAGGTTTCTCAGTGTGGGTTATGATTTAGGGCCAATTTATTTTGTTGACTGTCTGTTTTGGTGATTGATTAATAGCTTACGTTGTATTTATTTTTTGTTCATGGACATTTTCTCACTGATATTAAAGCTCATACTGTACAGTAGAATTGCTGTACAAGTGGTTCAATGGATATTTCCCTCTCATCCAATGTCATTCTTCACCCTATTTCACATTGACCCCATTCCCTCACAAGCTCAACTTTTATAAATGATTATTATTGAACACCGATGCACTGCTATTCCCAAGGTACCACATTCAAATATCTGTAAGGTATGAGATGAAATCCCATAGACTCATCAGTCATCTTCTGAGTGAAGAAAGGGGTCTTAGCACTGATAATTGCCATACAAATTGAATTCCCCCCCCCCCCCAAATTCATTTGATTCCGTTCCTTGGCACAATTCCTGGGCACTGCTGGCTATTCATTCAAAGCTCCTTTTGTCCATTGTAATTGGCGAGCTCGAAGTCTTGTCTTTAGCCTTTGGCTGCTCGGAGGTCTTGTTTGACTCCTGATTGCTGCATGTTTTACATTTTAATCCAAGTCTCTCCACTTGGAGATTTGCGATTTTATATATTTGTATAGAAATTTTATTGCCAATGTAAAATACATAAATACTGACTTACCTTCTAGTTAAATAAAGGTTCAATAAAATATCAAAATAAGTCTGAAGTATTTATGTTATGTCTAAGTACAGTTGTGGACAAAAGTTGAGAATGACACGAATATACATTTTCACAAAGTTTGCTGCCTCAGTTTGTATGATGGCAATTTGCATATACTCCAGAATGTTATGAAGAGTGATCAGATGAATTGCAAAGTCCCTCTTTGCCATGCAAATGAACTGAATCCCCAAAAAACATTTCCACTGCATTTCAGCCCTGCCACAAAAGGACCAGCTGACATGTCAGTGATTCTCTCGTTAACACAGGTGTGAGTGTTGACGAGGACAAGGCTGGAGATCACTGATTGAGTTTGAATAACAGACTGGAAGATTCAAAAGGAGGGTGGTGCTTGGAATCATTGTTCTTCCTCTGTCAAACATGGTTACCTGCAAGGAAACACTTGCTTTGCACAAAAAGGGCTTCACAGGCAAGAATATTGCTGCCAGTAAGATTGCACCTAAATCAACCATTTATTGGATCTTCAAGGAGAGCAGTTCAGTTGTTGTGAAGAAGGCTTCGGGGCGCCCAAGAAAGTCCAGCAAGCGCCAGGACCGTTTCCTAAAGTTGATTCAGCTGCGGGATCGGGGCACCACCAGTACAGAGCTTGCTCAGGAATGGCAGCAGGCAGGTGTGAATGCATCTGCATGCACAGTGAGGCAAAGAATTTTGGAGGATGGCCTGGTGTCAAGAAGGGCAGCAAAAGAAGCCACTTCTCTCCAGGTAAAACATCAGGGACAGACTGATATTCTGCAAAAGGTACAGGGATCGGACTGCTGAGGACTGGGGTAAAGTCATTTTCTCTGATGAATCCCCTTTCTGATTGTTTGGGGCATCTGAAAAAAAAGCTTGTCCGGAGAAGACAAGGTGAGCGCTACCATCAGTCCTGTGTCCTGCCAACAGTAGAGCATCCTGAGACCATTCATGTGTGGGGTTGCTTCTCAGCCAAGGGAGTGGGCTCACTGACAATTTTGCCTAAGAACACAGCCATGAATAAAGAATGGTACCAACACATCCCCCGAGAGCAACTTCTCCCAACCATCCAGGAACAGTTTGGTGACAAACAATGCCTTTTCCAGCATGATGGAGCACCTTGCCATGTGGCAAAAGTGATAACTAAGTGGCTCCGGGAACAAAACATTAATATTTTTGCCATGGCCAGGGAACTCCCCAGACCTTAATCCCATTGAGAATTTGTGGTCAATCCTCAAGATGCGGGTGGATAGTCAAAAACCCACAGATTTTGACAAACTCCAAGCATTGATTATGCAAGAATGGGCCTGCCATCAGTCAGGATGTGGCCCAGAGGTTAATTGACAGCACGTAATAAAATGCTTGTAGTAATACTTCAGCATTCCATAGTAACATCTGACAAAAATATCTAAAAGACACTGAACCAGCCAACTTTGTAGAAATGAATATTTGTGTCATTCTCAACTTTTGGCCACGACTGTAGTATGACAATGCAGTTTTGGAATGTGGCAATAGACCAAGAAGTAAAACAATTGTCTTTCTATTATTATTATTATTATTATACATACATCAAGATCTCTCCATCTCACTCTAATAAGGCGTGGCAACTACCTAAGGCTGACTTCTGACAGTGTAGCCAATAGCACCCTGGAATTTAGCTGAGGCTCGGGGGTTAACTGGCTGCCACGACGACCGCTCCTTCTCCTCCGCTCTAATTGGACAAGCCAGAGGCCTGGTCGGCTAATTGGAGGGACATATCATTTCTTAACCCTCGGCCTCTCTCTCTCTCTCCTTCCCCAGGCTACTGACCGGGGTACCTGAGTTCAGTGCTAATATTCAAATCAAATATCACAACTGGCAGCTCCGGCTCAGCTGATAGACGAGGTTGAGCCAGCAAGGGGATATGTGGTATTGCCCTTCGTACATCAGCTGATATCTCAAAGTTCTGTACAGAAACCCAGCCTAAAACCCCAAACATCTGGAACCAGGCTTGCTGTGACACTGTCCTCCACTGCACAGGTGTGTTTGTGATTCACTAGGAAAATGCCATCTGATTTTACTGATCAATTTTCATTTGGAAGAGTCTGCTTTTTAAACCAACATGGCTCAGTTGAAATTGTTTTTACATTGTAGTAAAACAAAATCTCATCAATGTGCAAAATATTGATGGGGTGTAAAGAAACTTCTAAACCCTCGGTCTGCAAAATGATGAGTCATGGTTTTATATATTCGGTGTCAGAGGAAGGCCCAAAAATGTTCAGACTCCAGTCACCCAAGTCATAGACTGTTCTCTATGCTACCATATGGCAAGCGGTACTGGAACGCCAAGTTTAGGTCCAAAAGGCTCCATAATAGCTTCTAGCCCCAAGCCGTAAGACTGCTGAACAATTAATCAATGCATTATCTATGCATAGTCACTTTACCCCTACCTACATGTACAAATGACCTCGACTAACCTGTACCCCGTGCATTGACTCGGTACCGGTACCCCCTGTATATAACTTCATTATTGTTTAGTTTAGTTAATATTTTCTTAACTGTATTGTTGGTTAAGAACTTGTAAGTAAAGCATTTCACGTTAAGGTTTACACCTGTTGTTGTAATCGGCGCATGTGACAACTTTTAAAAAATTTGATTTACTTTAATAGTTGTACCAAACAACACTTTAATCCTTTAGAATCTATTGACGCGTCGATCAAAGTAACATAATAGAAAAAGTTCCCATCAAAAGCGTCTTTTTGTTTTTGTTTTTTGTTTTGCATAGGCTGCGTCTCCATCCAGTGCATGTCCGGCCTTCCGCATCAGCGGTGGGAGGTGACCGAGCTACAGTGGTGTTAGTCAGACCGTGAGACATCCCGAAAAATCTGTCTTCTCATAAACGTCTGTAGCAACGGTTTGGCTTGCAAACTATGGGAGGGGGAGATGATACAGGAAATATTAGTATGATGGTGGATTTATCAGTAAATAGGGGGCAAACGCAGAAGTGTATCAGCTAAATAAAGATAAAACCCCTTCAAGCTGGCAACCCTGAGTAATGATCGTTGCGATCTAAGTCAGCCAAGTGAAGCATCCCTTCACCTCGTTTTGTGATAACATCCATTGCTGCGTTCAAATCAACTGGCAACGCAGAACTGGGTACTCGGGAAATCTCCGACTTCAATGCGTTGAAAACAACTGGGATCTCTGGAAAAACATTTGCTCTGACTGGGAAAAATCATTCAACTCAAGAGTTCCAACTTGGGGACTTGGGCCTCCTTTTCTAGAGCTCCGACTTTCCGACCTGAAGATCACTGGTGTCATGATTTGACCTCGTATTTTGTTGTTTTGAATGCGCCATCTGTTCTGACAGATGTTTACATGACAACCAGAATGCTTTGTATGATGTCAATGAATATGGCGCAACACATAGCTGGCGTTTTAGCTTAGCAGAAGCTCAGCATTATCAGTACAACATCCAAAGCGTATTTTGCACACGTTCATATGTCTATTACCATCTATGCAAGAATCAGAATGCATGATTTGTCACCAGCACTTGAATAAACAGTAAATACATTATACTCCATACATACATGCATACAGTTGAAGTCGGAAATGTACATACACTACCTGCTAATTGCATTTGGCTAAGGTGTATGAACCACATACGCGCGATATGGAGAATTCATATTAATTTATATTTGAAGGCGATGTGAAAGTGTCATATATTAAATACAGTTGAAGTCGGAAGTTTACATACACCTTAGCCAAATACATTTAAACTCAGTTTTTCACAATTCCTGACATTTAATCCGAGTAAAAATTCCCTGTCTTGGGTCAGTTAGGATCACCACTTAATTTTAAGAATGTGAAATGCCAGAATAATAGTAGAGAGCATGATTTATTTCAGCTTTTATTTCTTTCATCACATTCCCAGTGGGTCAGAAGTTTACATACACACAATTAGTGTTTGGTAGCATTGCCTTTTAAATTGTTTAACTTGGGTCATACGTTTCGAGTAGCCTTCCACAAGCTTCCCACAATAAGTTGGGTGGATTTTGGCCCATTCCTCCTGACAGAGCTGGTGTAACTGAGTCATGTTTGTAGGCCTCCATGCTCGCACACACTTTTTCAGTTCTGCCCACACATTTTCTATGGGATTGAGGTCAGGGCTTTCTGATGGCCACTCCAATACCTTGACTTTGTTGTCCTTAAGCCATTTTGCCACAAGTATGCTTGAGGTCATTGTCCATTTGGAAGACCCATTTGTGACCAAGCTTTAACTTCCTAACTGATGTCTTGAGATGTTGCTTCAATATATTTACATAATTTTCCATCCTCCATGATGCTATCTGTTTTGTGAAGTGCACCAGTCCCTACTGCAGCAAAGCACCCTCACAACATGATGCTGCCACCCCCGTGCTTCACGGTTGGGATGTTGTTCTTTGGCTTGCAAGCCTCCCCCTTTTTCCACCAAACATAACGATGGTCATTATGGCCAAACAGTTCTATTTTTGTTTCATCAGACCAGAGGACATTTCTCCAAAATGTATGATCTTTGTCCCCATGTGCAGTTGCAAACCGTAGTCTGGCTTTTTAATGGCGGTTTTGGAGCATTGGCTTCTTCCTTGCTGAGCGGCCTTTCAGGTTATGTCGATATAGGACTCGTTTTACTGTGGATATAGATACTTTTTTACTTCTGTTCTGGCTGGAGATGCGCAAACGTCTGCATACTTGATCTGGGGAAACACTGGGGAAGTGCTTGGGCTCTCGTCGAAGAGAGCAGTTTGTCCGACTCAAACACAACATAAATTGTCCTCAACAGTAAAATGGGCTACTTTTTTGTGAATTAATGAGGAGGTGGAACACACCTCAATTCAAACTGTTGTTAGAAAATCAAACTTGTTAGAAAATAACTGGAAATTGACAAGTTGAAACAGCCTATAGATAATTAGCCAACAGCATGTCTTGGTTTGAGGGCAACTGTCCAGTTGCATAACAATCACATTTTGGAACCGTGTGTGCATTTTGACATCACGCTTATAAACAAACGTGAAAAGGTTCATGGTTGTACCTTACAACTCTTTACTGGTGGTACCAAACGTGTTGCTCAAATGGGGAGTTTTGTACTTTGCCAACAAAATGGTCTAAAAAAACTCACATCAAATTGGCTTTTTATTAACAAATATGTTTTCACTGCAAATTGAGATGTCTGGTCCTGGTCCTTCCCTGCTTTTCTTGGCCTGGGTAGAGTTTATTGGCCTTGTTTATGGATTAGCCTTGCGTTAGCTCAATCCCATTAAGTCTACACCCTATCAATTCTCTCATGGCCCTACTAGCCAGAACATGCCTTTATCCGTAGTTACACCAGGGGTGTGTTCACAAGGAACAAAATGGAAGCAAAAGGGCCAAAACAGGGAGGGACCTACCTAAACTTGTCCAATAAGAAACTCTCCTTATCGTTAGAAAACGTTTTGCTAATGAATACACCCCAGGTTGAAAAATATAATGGCAAGGTATTGTCAGAACAGTTGCAATGCATGTGGAACTGCACGATCAGTGTTAGAACATTCCTTAAGAAATTGAACTGTAAACCTGTCTTAGTGTCAAGCTAGCTAGCTTACCTCAGCATGAAAACTGTACGGTTTACATGTTTAGCATTGAAAAGTGGCTCAGAACAGGTCTGTTTCTCATGACACTGGAGAATTCTTCGCTGAAGGAAAACCTCGGCGCTACAGGCTCCCATTGCGGCAGGCAGTGATTATGATACCTAGCCTCCCTCTAGGTCTCTTCACCAGCTCTTCAACACGGAGAAGCTATCTAATGGAGGCCAGCTGTTCTCCCCAGCATTAGCCTCGCGCTGGCTAAACAGGAAGCCTGGCTCTGCCCTGTGTGTGTCTGCTAAGAATGCAGGGAGGAGGAATTTTGTTTTGTGGTCCTCAAGGGAAAGTCAGTGCAAATAATGTTAGCGAGTGTTTGGCCCATGTTCGAGTAACATAGTTGAACTATTGAACTAGGCTGAAGTGCCTTCAGAAACTATTCATACCACTTGACTTCTTCCACATTTTGTTGTGTTACAGCCTGAATTCAACATTATCTCTCACCCATCTACACACAATACCCCATAATGACAAATGTATTGAAATGTATCACACTCGTGAGTCAATAGATGTTAGAATCACCTTTGGCAGAGATTACAGCTGCAATTAATTTTGGGTAAATCTCTATGAGCTTTGCACAACTTGATTTTACAATAATTGCATATTATTATTTGTTTAATTCTTCAAGCTTGGTCAAGTTGGTGTTGATCATTTCTAGACAGCCATTTTCAAGTCTTGCCATAGATTTTCAAGCCTATTTAGGTCAAAACTGTAACTAGGCCACTCAGGAACATTCAATGTTGTCTAGGTAAGCAACTCCAGTGTATATTTGGCCTTGTGTTTTAGGTTATTGTCCTGCTGAAAGGTGAATTTGTCTCCCAGTGTCTGTTGGAAAGCAGATTGAACCTGGTTTTCCTTTAGGATTTTGCCTGTGCTTAGCACTATTCTGTTTATTTTTATCCTAAAAAAACTCCCTAAACTCCTTACCATTGACAAGCATACCCATAACACGATGCAGCCACCACCACCATGTTTGAAAATGTGAAGAGGTGTAGACAGTGACGTGTTGGATTTGCCCCAAATATAACACTTTGTATTCAGGACAGAAAGTGCATTTAATTTTTTTCAGTTTAACTTTGTTGAGCCATCCTCAGTTTTCTCCTATCCCAGCCATTAAACTCTATAACTGTTTTAAATTCACCATTGGCCTCATGGTGAAATCGATTTAGCGGTTTCCTTCCGCTCTGGCAACTAAGTTAGCCTGTATCTTTGTATTGATACACTATCCAAAGTGTAATTAATAACTTCACCATGCTCGAAGGGATATTCAATTAATTACTTTTATTTTATTTTTACCCATCTACCAATAGGTGCCCCTCTTTGAGAGGCCTTGGAATACTCTCCTTGGTCTTTGTGGTTGAATCTGTGTTTGAAGTTCAGAATCCCAGAGTCGCCTCTACACTGTTGACATGGAGACGGGTGTTTTAATAAAGCTGCCAGTTGAGGTCTTGTGAGGCATCTGTTTCTCAAACTAGACACACTAATGTACTTGTGCACCGGGTCTTCCCACTCCACTTTCTATTCTGGTTAGAGCCAGTTCTGTGAAGGGAGTAGTACACAGCGTTGTACCAGTTTCTTGGCAATTTCTCGCATGAATTAGCCTTCATTTCTCAGAACAAGAATCGACGGGCGAGTTTCAGAAGAAAGCTCTTTGTTTCTGGCCATTTTGAGCCTGTAATCGAACCCACAAATGCTGACACTCCAGATGCTCAACTAGTCTAAAGAAGACCAGTTTTATTGCATCTTTAATAGTCACAACAGTTTTCAGCTGTGCTAACATAATTGCAAAAGAGTTTTCTGATGATCATTTAGCCTTGGATGAGCTAACACAACGTGCCATTGGAACACAGTGGTTGCTGATAATGGGCCTATGTATATATTCCATAAAAAATCTGCAGTTTCCAGCTACAATAGTCCATTTACAACATTAACAATGTCTACACTGTATTTCTGATCAGTTTGATGTTATTTTAATGGACAGAAAATGTGCTTTTCTTTCAAAAACAAGGGTTTTTCTAAGTGACCCCGAACATTTGAACGGTAGTGTACATCTGTGGTAAAACGTGGTCCCTTGGTCAAACCCATGCTATATGCTACCCATGCAACCCATTACAAACCACTTGACCACCTTCTCGAACCACTCGTATAAACTATTTGTTTCCTGTGTTCCACTTGCCGTACCCAGAGCACTTGCACTTTAAAAATGGAGAACGTAGCCTACAATTTCAAAGCGCAAGATACAGTTATATCAAGGCCTAGAATCAATTGAACGATTTCTCAATTATATTTTTTTACTCCAACAAACCCGCTCGTGAGAGAATAACAGGACCCATTATCAAGCTAACAGTAAAGAGGCTTGAGGCGCTCTAAAGGGTCTTCTTCTCATTGACGTCAATCCGTCGGG
This sequence comes from Oncorhynchus masou masou, assembly GCF_036934945.1. NCBI lineage: Eukaryota > Metazoa > Chordata > Actinopteri > Salmoniformes > Salmonidae > Oncorhynchus > Oncorhynchus masou. Next base: position 7,403,938 of record NC_088215.1, on the reverse strand, counting down.
TGTTTTTGACGCTACTATGTCTATAACGCTGCTATTTTCAACCTCACCTCCTCAAGCGCACAAAAGGGGAAAAACAACCCAAACGGAACAATTATGCAAATGTCCTCTGCTTATCTCAGTGCAACAGGGAAGAGGGGAGAGAATAATGCAGTCAAATTAGCTTTATCATCACCTGACGTTTTCGTGTTTGGCACTGCTGCTCCCCATGCGCACATTCAATTAAGCCCCCTTCCTTCCTTCACAGTAACGCAAGCACCCAGTTGTTTTGATACATTGAATACTTATGGCTGTTGGGTATTGCTGTACCTATAGCCTATGGTCTCCTGCCTATATTGTGCCATTGATATTGCTACGTAATACACATTGGAGTAAAGTCCCAGTGAGACTAGGGAATAGTCAGAATAAATTAAATATTTGTTTTCCTGCTCGAACTCTCGATTTAATGGAGTCACAATGTTTTGTGTTACAGCCTATTCGTGCAGTCTGTAATCACTATGATGATTACAATAGCGATGGAAATGCATCACTAAGCAGTGTGCTCTGCTTGATTTGTTTACGCATCAGCACTGCAGCAATCATGGTTCTTCATTATATATTTTTGGGGGGTTATTCTCATCTCAGATCTAGATGAGAGGTTTCGATGGACAAAAGAGCTTAATGCGTGTGAGCAATCCCAGCCCAATCAAAATCTCAATGCACGCAGCAGACTACAGAGACGCATAATGTGTCGTTTGATTCTTTTTTTGTTGTTGTATCAAAAGCGCTTTGACGAGACCGTATTGATTCCGGTCCAGATTGCATTTTCTATTGGTCGTCAGATCGATTGTGTTGTTCCTCCTCCCACTACAGCAGACGCAGTTATTGCGGATCTCCCCACTGAAAAATGACATTAACTGTGCCAGCAACAACAACCAAAACCTCTATTTCATGACTTCCTAATCTGTGGTCCATTGAGCTGAGAAGACTTGTCTTTAAGTATCATTTCCTTATTTCTTGTCCTGTTTAATTGGACTTGATCTCTTATTGTTCCCAAGGCGCAGTTGTCTTTATTTTACATGTGTTTTTTTTTACTATGTGTTATGGATCCTTGTCATTGCAATCACTGCTGACGCTTGTTGTGGTAAAGCAATTCCCCAAATTGGGATCAATCAAGTACTAGCCTCCTCTTTCGCTATTCTACTCGAGACAATGTTTTGCCAGTTTCTGGTGGGGGAGGAGCATCATTATTTAACACTTTCTAGTCTGGAAGAACTAGAAATGAACCTCCATTATTGGCAGTACATTGGAGTTTTGGGAAACTATTTATCTGCAGTACATTAAGAGTTTTACCACATTGCATAGTTGATTTGATTAATTAAAAACAAAACAAAACTTTCTCGGCTGTACATTGGCGTTTTACCACTTGGCTTAATGGATTGCTTCATTTTGGAAACTGCTCGGTTTCAGAGGAGCGCTGCCAAGACAAATAACAAACAGAAGGAGCATAGCTGGATAATTTGAGGATAATTCAATTATGGAAAAGTTGTTGTCCTGTGGTTGTAGTCTATTTTATTATGGCCAGCAAGTGTTAGTTTGACTGATCCCCTGGTTGTTACGGTTCGATTGTACTGTAAGAACCTCTCATTTTCAGAGAGGTTATCATGCAGCTGAGATTTTGTAATGCGGACTAATTGGAGGGAGTGTGACTCCAAGCCGTTGGTGTGGTGTTTTAATTTTGGCAGGTGTCCAGGATCAGTCAATCCTCCGTGTTCCTACGGAGGTGTTGAGTTGTGTGGAAGCGGCTGCTCTCTCCACCCCTCGCTCTCTTGTCTTGGTTGACTTGTTCCTCATATCCGTCATCCTTGTCTGCACCGACCATGGCCATGGGGCATAGTGCACTGTCCCCAGTCCATAGCAAGACACATGTTCACGCGTGAGCTTCGAACGCCGTCGTCACTTAGCGCTAGGCCACTAGCTTCTAGCACCACGGATGCCATGGCATGCTAATCGCTAATGCAGCGCTATATTCTCTCACTGATGTTTATCTCTGACACAGAGTGAAGAGATCAAGGCTGTAAGCCTGTTAAGTGGGGCTAATGTAGCTGCTAACCCAAATCCACACAATTAGAATCTTCTGAAGCACACTGGAACCTCCCCAGGGGTTTATACTTGTGGTTTTAACCAAGAAAATAAGGCTGTTTTTCACATTGTCTGTTAGGCCTCGGGTAACAGCATTCATAACCGTACTGTATCCCCCCCCCCCCACCCCTCACCCCCACCCCACCCCCCATTTCCCTTCTGAAAGCCCTTGTTGATCAGGTTCTAATTGACCCTTCAAAAAGCAATTCACTGTTATCTACAATTCCTTACCTGGGGAAGATGGGGATTCCTTTTATGGTATTGAAGGTGATTCAGACATACACAGAGCCTCATAAAGGTAGACCTAGTTCCAGCAAGTGAATTGTGTTGCTGTCTATCAACCTCCAGAGCTTGTTTGCCCTGTTTCCTGCTGATGGTCTGCCCACAGGTCACACACACTCTCTATGGGTGCAGGAAGATCGCTCATGAACAGAGCTCTACGGGGACTGGTAATGCGCCTACCAGCCATAGGCTGGACCACCAGCCAATCAGAGCTAAGGGCCTTTGAAATCTATCTATGGGAGTGGCACAGACGAAATGTCAGGTCAGTTGTTCATGTCAGGGTCCTGTTCATTCAGACACAAATGGAAGAAAACGGACTGAAACAGGGAGGGGACCACCTTTCCAATTGGAAACACTCATTTTCTTTGTGTGTTGACAGTGTGCCCTGCTGCACACAGCCCAGGTTAGATGTTTGTCTCTTGTAGGACTAGTTGGCTGTCAGGCCAGGTTTGCTGTAGAGTACACACAGCCTAATATATCTTCAGCCTAATATACCAGACGATTACCTCTGGCAAGTGTTTTATGGTTTCATTTAAAACGTCTCTCTGCAGTGAAAGCATCGCTGACAATGATCATGTTTCATTAGATCAGGGGTTCCCAAACTTTTTGGCCCACCACCCCATTTCGATATCTGAAAGTTCTCTTGACCCCAACCAGGTCTAAAAAAGGATCAAATTAACAGCCAATGTTTACTTATTTATTTGGGACTATGGCAGTCAATTGAAATAGATTCAAACAGTATTTCTGATTTGTCTTAACTCACCATCACATACTTTTAACGTGGGACTATGACAGTCAATTGCAAATGAGTCTGACATAATGTCTCTTCTCACCACCGCTAATGAGATGGGTGTGATTGATGCATGTCGCTTCGGAGCTTCTCAAAGTCAGGGAGCGCGGTTGACAGTGCGGCGCGCGCACCTCGTCTCTGCTGTCACATCTAACCTTGATCGATATTTGGTTTTAATGCAGACGAGAGCACTGAATCCAGCTTCACACTAATATGAGCTGGCGAAGGGTCGCCTACTATGAGTTTTTTTGGTGCTTTCAAGACATCTGGGAACTGAAAAAATAAGAGGTCAAATCATGACGTCAAGTGATCTTTAGGTAGAGCTCTAGAAAGATGGCCAAGATTCCGAGTTGGATGACCGTTCAAAACTATTTTTCCCCAATCGGAGCTTGAATATTTCCGAGTTCCCAGTCGTCTTGAACGTGCTGAAGTCGGAAGTCTGAGTGTGGCCTTTTCCCGTGATCTAAGGGCACTCTCTCGTTAAATTGTATCTTTTAGATCCGATTAATTTTCAACGTTAACCACATTACAATGATTCTGAGATACAAAGATGCTATTATAATATATACAGTGTCTTTGGAAAAGTATTCAGACCCCTTGACTTATTCCACATTATGTTAGTCTTATTCTAAAATTGATTACATTGTTATGTGTTCCTCATCAATCTACACCCAAAATCCCATAAATACCCCACATTTTTTTTAAAATACCTTACTACATAAGTATTCAGACCCTTTACTCAGTACTTTGTTAAAGCACCTTTGGCACCAATTACAGCCTCGAGTCTTCTTGGGTATGACACTACAAGCTGAGCACAACTGTATTTGGGGAGTTTCTCCCATTCTTCTCTGCAGATCCTCTCAAGCTGTCAGGTTGGATGGGGAGCATTGATGCACAGCTATTTTCAGGTCTCTCCAGAGATGTTCGATCGGGTTCAAGTTTGGGCTCTGGCTGGGCCACTCAAGGACATTGAGACTTGTCCCGAAGCCACTCCTGCGTTGTCTTGGCTGTGTGCTTAGAGTCGATCTCTCTGTACTTTGCTCTGTTCTCTCTGTACTTTACTCCGTTCATCTTAGCCTCGATCCTAACTAGTCTCCTAGTCCCTGCCGCTGAACAACATCCCCACAGCATGATGCTGCCACCACCATGCTTCACCGTAGGGATGGTGCCAGGTTTCCTCCAGGTGTGACTCTTAGCATTCAGGCCAAAGAGCTCAATCTTGGTTTCATCAGACCAGAGAATCTTGTTTCTCGTGGTCTGAGAGTCTTTGCCTTTTGGCAAACTCCAAGCAGGCTGTCATGTGCCTTTTATTGAGGAGTGGCTTCCGCTTGGCCATTCTATTATAAAGCCCTGATTGGTGGAGTCCTGCAGAGATGGTTGTTCTTCTGGAAGCTTGTCCCATCGCCACAGAAGAATTCTCGAGCTCTGTGTGAGTGACTATCGGGTTCTTGGTCACCTCCCTGACCAAGGCCCTTACATAGACCTTTATATAGACGTGTGTTTCCAAATCATGTCCAATCAATTGAATTTACCACAGGTGGACTCCAAGTTGTAAAAACATCTCAAGGATGATCAATAGAAACAGGATGAACCTGAGCTGAATTTCGAGTCTCATAGCAAAGTGTCTGAATACCTATGTAAATAAGCTATTTCTGTTTTAAAAAATTATACATTTGCTAACTTCTAATAACCTGTGTTTGCTTTGTCATTTTGGGGTATTGTGAGTAGATTGCTAAGGATTTAGGAAATTCTCCCACTTCCCTATTTTATTATCAGCTGACCCCACATGGGTTCACAACCCCTAGTTTGGGCACCGCTGCATTCTGTCTTTATTCTGCATGGATAATTGAAGAGAACTGTGTAGTGAGCAAATAATGTAATGCGCAAATTTGTAGCATTAATTAATGTAATGAACACATTTCCAGCAGTGATAGTAGAACTTTAAGTTTGAATGTAGCCAAGCTCACAGGCATCTCTATACTGATTTTGAGATCTTTGTTAGAGCTCCGTTATCTTTTGAATAATGTAACAAATCCGTTTTGCTGTTCAAAAATACTGTCTGATGCCTTCAAAAGGCTGCAGTGAGGTCAGGAGTGTGAAAGGGCGTTTTATCACCTCAAAGGAAGGTAGTAAACACTGTCAAAAGCATTCCACACACACACACACACACACACATGAACACGCACACATGAACACGCACACATGAACACACACATGAACACACACACATGAACACGGTCAAGATAATCTCCTCACACACACACACTTAAAAACCAATCTGATCCAAGCCATCACGTCGTTCAGGTTTGTAAACAGCTTCACTTCACCCAAACTAATCTCTTTTCTCGACAAGGTTGGCTTGGTTCAATCAACCACAGATAATGAATTAACATACTCCTGAATAATTTCCTGGGGAAATTGAATCTTCCTCCTATTCCACTATTCCTACAGCAATACTGTGAGTGGCATTACCTGTGCAAGACATGATTTGTTGCATAATTAAATTGTAATAATAGTCTCACACAGCTATACCATCTGGAATGAAGAAAATAGAAAAATGAACCGAGGACATATTCCTATTCAATGATTTTAGTGAGTGTCTTCCATTGGCATAGTGGCTCAATACCTGTTGCTGCGAAACGAACCCTGGGTATCTTTGCTACATCATAAACTCTACCATGACGAGTCACATTGGATCCCTTTATGAAGGCTACTATAACGCTCTCCCAGTGACCCAGTCCCACATAATTATCAATGATTAATGGACCCTCATAAAATCCGGATATCAACCTGGTTCAGCTTCTCCCCTTGACGCCATTGTTACCTTGGCCTTTGACACCATTGGCTCCCATTTGAATGGGCAGATGATTATTGCCTCTAGCACCGCCTCCTCCAAGTGCCCCCCTGCCAGTGTTCCTTCCTACAGTTTCCATCCCCAATAAGTGCTCATTGTGTAACAAGTAGCGACTACCTTCCGGAGACCTCCATTCTGTGTCAAGCCTCTGACGTGGCCATATGGACTGTAGAGTGTCGATTTTGAGTTCCGGCCAACCTCCATTTTGTGTCATGCTCAAATCTGTGCCATGCCTCCGATCGCCTTGCGTAAGTGGCCAATGTAAAGAGTGTCAACCGTGTTTCTCGCCAACCTCCGTTCTGTGAGGGTTCTCTTTTGAGAGCCAATAAAAACGTGTGGACACCATTCCAGACACCTCCATCATAGGTCCTCTGTCTGTACTCCATAGAGCTCTGATTATAACTGGTGTCATCTGCGCTCCGCAAACTTCCATTGTGTGCCGAGCCTGTAAGACCCCTAATCATCTGTTGAATACTGCGGGGATTTAGTCAATAGAACGTAATTGGCACTTTGAATGCAGAACCAGCACTCCAACAATTATTCCCAGAAAACGACGACACAACCAAAGCTAAGGCTGACCAGGAAGTGTGTATTTAAAAAAAAAAAAAAAAAAAAGTTTCACATTTCACATTTATTTAACCAGGTAGGCCAGTTGAGAACAAGTTCTCATTTACAACTGCAACCTGGCCAAGATAAAGTAAAGCAGTGTGACAAAAACAACAGAGTTACACATGGAATAAACAAACATACAGTCAATAACACAATTGAAAAATCTATGGACCGTGTGTGCAAATGTAGGGAGGTAAGGCAATAAATAGGCCATAGAGGTGAAATAATTACAACTTATCATTAACACTGGAGTGATAGATGTGCAAGTAGAGATACTGGGGTGCAAAAGAGACCGATGATAAATAACAATATGGGGATGAGGTAGTTGGGTGTGCTATTTACAGATGGGCTGTGTACAGGTACAGTGATCGGTAAGCTGCTCTGACAGCTGATGCTTAAAGTTAGAGAGGGACATATAAGACTCCAGCTTCAGTGATTTTTGCAATTCGTTCCAGTCATTGACAGCAGAGGACTGTAAGGAAAGGTGGCCAACGTTAAGTGTTGGCTTTGGGGATGACCAGTGAAATATACCTGCTGGAGCGTGTGCTACGGGTGGGTGTTGCTATGGTGACGAGTGAGCTGAGATAAGGCGGGGCTTTACCTAGCATAGACTTATAGATAACCCGGAGCCAGTGGGTTTGGTGACGAATATGTAGTGTGGGCCAGCCAACGAGAGCATACAGGTCACAGTGGTGGGAAGTATATGGTGCTTTGGTGACATCGGATGGCACTGTGATAGACTAAATCCAGTTTGCTGAGTAGTGTTGGAGGCTATTTTGTAAATGACATCGCCGAAGTCAAGGATCAGTAGGATAGTCAGTTTTACGAGGGTATGTTTGGCAGCATGAGTGAAGGAAGCTTTGTTGCGAAATAGGAAGCCGATTCTTCTAGATTTAATTTTGGATTGAAGATGTTTAATGTGAGTCTGGAAGGAGAGTTTACAGTCTAACCAGACACCTAGGTATTTGTCGTTGTCCACATATATTCTAGGTGAGAACCGTCCAAAGTAGTGATGCTAGTCAGGCAGGAGGGTGCGGGCAGCAATCGGTTGAAGAGCATCCACTTAGTTTTACAAGCATTTAAAAGCAGTTGGCTGTCACAGAAGGAGTGTTGTAAGGCATTGAAGCTTGTTTGGAGGTTTGTTAGCACAGTGTCCAAAGAAGGGCCAGATGTATACAGAATGGTGTCGGCTGCATAGAGGTGGATCAGAGAATCACCAGCAGCAAGAGCGACATCATTGATATATACAGAGGAAAGAGTCGTCCCGAGAATTGAACCTTGTGGCACCCCCATAGAGACTGCCAGAGGTCCAGACAACAGGCCCTCCGATTTGACACACTGAACTCTATCTGAGAAGTAGTTGGTGAACCAGGCGAGGCAGTCATTTTAGAATCCAAGGTTGTTGAGTCTGCCGATAAGAATACGGTGATTCAGAGCCTTTGAAGAGGGGGATGACCGCTGCAGCTTTCCAATCTTTAGGGATCTCAGACGATACGAAAGAGAGGTTGAACAGGCTAGTAAAAGGGCTTGCAACAATTTTGGCGGATAATTTTAGAAAGAGAGGGTCCAGATTGTCTAGCCTGGCTGATTTGTAGGGGTACAGATTTTGCAGCTCTTTCAGAACATCAGCTGTCGATATGGGTGAAGGAGAAGCGGTGGGGGAACAAAAAAGGTATCGATGGAACAAAAAGGGTAGCTGAAGGCATTAGGTCTCCTTGACTGAGTAACTATTGGTGATATGGATGACCGCAAAGGAAGAGTGCAATGCAGAAAGGGTGTTCAAGAGATGGTCTCAATTCCCAATGGATGATGTCTTCCGTTCAGCTCAAATGTGCGTATTGAGTGGAGTGTCCTTCATGTTTTGAAAAGACAGTCGTGTTCCCTGTCAAGTAAAAATCTCTTCCCTGCACCACTGTTGTACCTGGCTGTCATCGTGACCATGGGCTCTATAATACCCATAGTGTTGTGCAACAGGAGGTCCATGTCTCCTCTTTGTGAAGAGAGAACACTGATGACAGCGGAGGGCAACCTTCACACACGTGCATTCATACACATACATGCAGGCAGACACTCGCGCGCGCTCACACCTCTGTTCTCGCCCTTCCACCCTGGGCTACCGATGGAGCTTGGGAGATATAATCATAAGAAATTAACGACACTGTCATTATTGCCCTTACTGTGCTTGTTCCCTTGGAAACAGATGACCCTTTCCCTGCACGAGAGGGCCCCTCCCTATTTCCCCTTGACTTGGTCTTTTCCAAGGCGGTAGACACTGGCTGTGCATGACAAGAGTCTTCCAAACAGGGCTATGTTTTGAACTGTACTCAACTAGCAATAACGTGGTGTATGCTGTTAACTTATAAAAGGCACAAATCACGCTCAACCTGATCCAGATTGCGATTTATAATGGGATGTTTTTGGATTGGGTCAACAACGTCAGTGATTGTGTGATGGAGAGGGTGCAGAGTTGTAATTCCTCAACGGCACGGCTCCTGTAGGAGAGCTCAATAAAGTACCTTCAAGTTGATGACTCTTCTTTTGAAATTGCTTCAAACTGTGCACACTTCCTTTTCTGGTCTTATGTTGCACCTACCCCACATTTTTCCAGGAATAGTCCTATCATGTTGCTGAATGGATCCAGAATATCCATATAGGCCAATTCCCACGAGTGTAAAGGGTTAACTGTCTGTGTGTGTGGTCCAGTTACAGAACAGAAATGAACCCGACGGTGACACAGCTGTGGACGTGAGCGTGTCCGTTTTGTCTCTCTCGTCTTTCTTTTGGTGCACAAGAAAGAAGTGACTCTCACCCGGCCCAGGTCTCCCAAGTGTGACTAAACACCTACCCAAGCCTCCTAAAGCCTCCCTTGAAATCAGATGAAACTCCTCTCCTCCCTCTCTTCTCTACTCACCACCCGGCACTCAGGAAATCCCCCGAGCAGAAGACTGCAAAGTCTTACTAGCCTCCTCTTAGGGGAATTACATTTAGGGGGAAAATGTAGCCGTTTCTTCCTCCATTTCCCTCATGAGACCTCTGCTTGCCCCGGTTGAGACTCCAGTGACTTTAAGCTAAGCTGCTCTGAGATGAATCACAGTTTCCACCCTACTAACCTCCACCAGGGCCGCGTTCAGTAGGACACGAAACGGAAGCAAAGGTACTATCTGAACTAGTCCAGTAAGAGATTGTTGTGCTAAACATCGTGCAACAGTTTGCCATAATGAACAGGACCCAGATTTTGCAGTACAGTGGGTGGAGAGGGAGAGCATTGTACAGTATAGGGGGCTAGTTGGTTAACACTGAGCTGGAATTAGGAGCCCTTACTGTGCTTCTGAATGGGTAATAACAAACCTGACAAATCAAAATCCTTTCACCGTGGCTGCAAACAGAGCATCATACCGGAAGCTAGTTGGTTTATTTTTATTGATTTTATTTGACCTTTTATTTAACGAGGCAAGTTAAGAACAAATTCTTATTTACAATGACGGCCTACACTGGCTAAACCCAGACGCCACTGGCCCGCCGTGCGCCGCCCTACGGGACTCCCAATCACGGCCGGTTGTGATACAGTCTGGATTGGAACCAGGGTGTCTGTCGTGACGCCTCTTGCACTGTGACGCAGTGCCTAAGACCGCTGCGCCACTTCGGGGAACACTGTGCAGGAACCCTCACGCCTCTGAATGAGTGGCGTCATGACGTCATAAACATAAACATGACAAACCTTAAACCCCATTCCTGGATTTCACACTGAATGACATGGCAAATGTAAGTGCATTCACAATCAGTCAATGCTTGATGGCCATCACATAAGCAATATTATCGTCAAGCCCACTCGAACACGTCACGACAATGGAGTTGTATCGTATGTCGTAACCAGGCTTAGCCTGCCACGAATGGTTATGCCCTACCGTCCATGTTATACGATGCGTATTGTATGGGTTATGTGATGCGTATTGTATGGGTTATGTGATACATGGGTAAGAGGAAGCTGCAGTAGTTCTGGGCTGTTAAAAGTCCCTGAAGCTGTGCTATGCTCTAACAGCTACTATTTCAGCTTTTATGACCCGAAATAGCTTTTATTGCAGATGAAGACGAGGGAACGCTACATCCCACATACTGATAGAGGGCCTTTTATTGTTTTATTGTAATTACCCATCGAACAAGCTGCTGAGAAATCTGTTTGGGAGAGATCTGATTAAATCCCTGCTGCGGTCCATAAGAGGGTAGTAGTCTGTCATTCTGTTGATATATTATGTTGTAAAGGTAAGACAACTGGAAGTTCATGATTTTCAGCGAGTATGACTTCATGCCTCAGTAGATTATAGGTTTTCATTAAGAAGCTGAACATACAGAGTGATATGCATTATGAGTGTTGATGCAGAAAATAGCTGTAGGGAGACTGGATCTATCCAACATAAATCATTGTTACAACCTTGAGCAAGAATTAAATGCCCCATGCAGTCAAAAATGTGATTTCCTGTGTTTTTTTGCCCTTGTAGTGTAAGAGCTGTTTGGAAAGAAAAGTGGCTGAAATTTCAGCCTGTTTTAGTGGGATGGATTTTTGTTCTGTCTGGTGATATCGCCAGGTGATAAATTAGTTGAAAGACCAATAAGAAAGAAAGTTCCAGACCTCTCTGCCAATAAGTTTTCAGTTTTCCCTTCCCCTGTAATGCGTACTGGCGGCAGAGAAGTCAGGCGCAGGAGAGCAAAGACTGTTACAACGGTGCAGTTTAATAATAAAAATCACTGTGAACAAAAACAATAAATAAATACAATGGGACAACTCTTATGATCAACAATACCGGACAAGGACACGTGGGGAACGGAGGGTTAAATACACAACATGTAATTGATGGAATTTAAAACCAGGTGTGTGTCGGAAGACGAGACCAAACAAATGGAAAATGAAAGGTGGAATCCACGATGGCTGGAAGACCGGTGACGTCGACCGCCGAACGTCGCCCAAACAAAGCGAGGGGACCGACTTCGGACGAAGTAGTGTCATCCCCACTCAGACCACACCCAGACAATCCTAGCAAAATTATTTATTGAGAAATGCACTTTGCGAAGAAGCTATTTTTGATTATTATTGACTATTTGAAAACAATCACAGTAAGGTCTTTCTTTAATAATTGTTACCCAGAAGTTATTTGATATTGAGATCAAAATGGCTGCATTGTACCTTTTTTAGTATTATCTGAACGCACCGATCAGACAGATTTATGCAGATAACAGACACATTATTCCCACTAAGATGACCAAGCCAAATCTATAACCTATCGCTTCTTCTCCACCACATTTTGTTTCCAATTAAAACAGAAATATTGGAGCTGGCCAGGCTTGAGGGGGAATAAATCACACAACACATTGTCTGAATTCATTTATTTCTCCAGTTTCAGAACTCCTCCACGACGTTACTTAACATGAAAGATGGTTACTCCTTCTGTCATCCACTCAGGCCGTGGTTTATATTATATCAGAGAGGAGCAGATTTTGGGAAATATTGTCACCCCTTCCACTTCTGGATCTGTGAGTTTATGATATTACCATAACCTAACCGCAGACAGCCATCCATCATCATCATATTATTATTATTATTATGCCCATCATTATTATCCATACTTTCATCATAATTATTATTATCGTCATCATTATTGTTGCTATGGTGATCATAATCGTTGTCATTATTGTCTTAATGGTCGTGGTTTCCCCGTATTGCAATGCAAGTTATTACAGATAATAGGCACTTGAGTCCATAATACGCACAACACTAAATATAAAGAAACCAATTTGGATCTCTTAGAATTACTGTATGATTTGAAAAAGATTTTCAGGTCCCATTTAGCTGAGTGCTCTGCATTATTGTGCATTATTAGTGTTTCAGCACTTTGGTAGTTTCCTTATTTATGGCTTCTCTGGTTGGTTTATGATGCAAGCAGCATTCTATCAATGTCACTTCCCTCCTATCCCCGGTCTCCTCCACCCACCCTCGGACTATCCGTGTCTGGGTCGAGGTTGATTCAGTGCCACAATCGATTGGAGGTAGTCTCCAGACTCCCTCTGTCCCTGATGTGGTGACTGACTGTCCTACTCCCCTGTCCTTGACTTCTCCTCAGTCTCTTTGGCGTGACATGGAAGACCTGACACAGTCGGGTTAGAGGCAGGGCGCTCTGCTCTTAAACACCTTCTCTTGTTCGCCTCTCAAGAGCACTTCACACCATAACCGGGAGACACTGAGACACACAGAAGTGACTATCAGGCCTTTAGCTGGAGTTCAGTATGCTTGTTTTTAGAGGCTCACCTCACCATTAGAACCAGCACTTTTTTTTGTGCAATTTAAAAGGGTGGTTTTTGTAAATCAATATAATTATTGCAATTAAGCTTGTCAGGGTCAAGCTCACCCAATGTTCTAACTAAAAGTACATAGACAAAAAAACAAGCATGCTGCCTCGTGCCAGCAGTTTTCAACAAATCTGTGTTCCTCGTACATGGCGTACTGTTCTAAACAGTTAATGATAATTAACAGTAGCGTGACTAAGCCGAAGTGACGTTGAACAGCCTGTTGTGAGAGCCGGCAATGGGATGCCTTGCTTGCCAAAGGTCGATTCTAACCCCCCCCACCCCCCTCCCGATCATATTATTCTGACACATACTTCATAATCAAGTCAATGCGCTGATGTCTACATATCTTGATCCCTTATTCCAGATCCCAAACACATTCCCATTCTCGACTCCGCCTCAATCCTCATTCCACAGCAGTGAATGACGGAAACGAACGGATTTTGAATTGCAACCATTCACAATGACATGAGCGTGGTTTGGTTTGAGTCGGGTACAACGGCAGGGAAAGAGAGACATTGTCATTCAGTTAGGAATCCCTTGTTCTGCTGCTGGAGGGGTATTTGAAGATGTAATAAGTATTTATTGTATCATCCACATTACATTGTGGCCCCTCCATAATTCATGGTGCCCTCAGTGTGAAATAATTAGATCACAGTGAGACCCTTCATTAAAAGTCAACATGACATTTTCTCTCTGCTCTTCTTATTCCGTTTTCACTGGCTCACTTACTTCTCCTTTTCCATTAGAATGCAAAGCCTTTTGACGCTGTTATTTCTGATCCAGGTACAGCCGAAAAGTGATCAGTCTACCGTTGTTAAAGGGATAGTTCACCCAAATTTCAAAATTACAATGTTGATTTCCTTACCCTGTCAGCGGTCTATGGACCAGGTTTTGACATCGATCCATGCTTTGGTTAAGTTTCCCTGGCACTGTTTCCAAATGCTCAAAATTATAATATTGGTACCGTGACTCCCATTCAAGTCACAGTACAGATATAAGCATTTTTCGCGCATCATGTTCAAATCATCGATAAGTGACTTTGTTGAGCTTCACAACTAATTTGAGGTTTTGGACATGTTGCGCAAAACATGTTAATAACGCTAACCCGGACTAATAATGCTACCAGGATGGGATTTGACATTAGCATTTGGAAACCGTGCCAGGGAAATAAACCCAAAGCATGGCTTGCTGTCATACCTTGTCCATAGACTGCTTACAGGGTAAGAAACCAATGTGTCATTTTGTAATTTGCTTTTATTATCCCTTTAACTGTACTTCTTGTTCTGATCCAAGTGCAGTCCTGCAAATCCACCACTTTGTCCACATTCCTCCTGAGCCAGAAACTGTGTAGTGATTCACAGCCATTGAGAGTTTCACCGACCCAAGTACAGCCGCTGCATGCTCGGCTCATCCTTTCTCATAGAACCGTGAAACTCTGACTAATAAGGTCCTGCTATTAGATTTTAATCGTCACTCAATACAGTCCCGCTGTATTTACAAGTCTACAATGTGGATCCCATTAACCTATGGCAACAGTTCAGTTGCATGAAGGCTTGTCTGTTCTTTAGGCCTCTAATGAAACTGTTGCTCCAACATGGCGGTGGTGATGGAGCAGTGGTGAAGCTCTAAGTGCTCCTTTCGGGCCTGTAGGAGAACAGTGGGTCTAGTTTCACCGGCAGATATCCCCTCTAATAAGGACACTAGGGCCTGTATCCATGGAGACGCAGCCCTAACCTCTTCCATCTTCAGCCTTCTGCCCTTTGACCTTTCTCTTTCAACCACTAGCGAGGAACGTGGCCCCTTCCAGAAACTCTAATAAAGAAACAATCGCCTCAGGGCAGGTTACAGGTTGGGTCAGGTGAACTGCAATGTTCCCTATTGTTCAGAATGACCCAATTTCTCCTGGCGCAGCAGGTTCCTCTAAAGTGGTCCTGAAAACACATACAATAAAGGCACTTCTCAGAGCAGTTTGGGAGCACTGAAATAGAATAGACGTTGACTGAACTGCTGCGAGACTTTAGCCTGTCTAATGGGTCTCGTTATTATGGACGTTTTTAATGCCGCAGAGAGACCATAGTTCACCTCCTCCTCCGCATTTATTAGAGATTATAGACCGCTGTACATCTCTCTGGCGGCTGGGGCCTGACAGTGCAGTGTCTTCCTTCCCGGCCTCAAAGGAAGTTGTGCCACGCAAATTATAATTGTCTACCTACTGCATATCATTACCTGACGTGGTTCAGAAACCAAAACAAATTGCCAATAGGGGATAGAATTTGAGCGACCCTTTTTTATTGCGTGTTGGTTTGTTGCGACCACACTCACAGTTTACTCGCTGATAACACTCTGTGTGGCGTCATGTGGCAGTTCATAACGGTCTATTGGGGTAAATGGATGCTTCAGACCATTTGCCGGCTATACTGCAGACTTATGGCAGTTAGTTATTAATCATTTGGATTTACGGCGTGACGGCTTTCATGTGGGTGGCTGTGGTAATACGAGTTATGGGTTGTGGTCTCGCGAGGGGTGTTGACTGGTCGGAACAAGCCAGTATGTCAGGGGTGAGAGGCCGGGGTTGTTGACATTCATTTTGCCATCGTTGATGTGAGACGTTTGGCCTTGATGCTTACTGTGTTTCAGTCAGATAAGACATCCTGAATAAATGTAGGCCCAGCCGATACTCCGCTAGGCTGGTTTTGTTGGTCAGTAGGCCTATATGTTGGTTGGAAAGCTAAAAGAAGCTTAGCTTTGAGTGGGCACATTGCACCCTTCTACTTAGAATTTTAGTGAAAATTGCTACTACAGAAACTGTGATAATGATGTTTAAAAAAACAACTCTTTAGTACATTGTTACCCCACCCTCTCACCGTCTGCTACTATAATGTAGCCTACATGTTGATATTGAGTAATTGGGTCATGAAAAGGTCAGAGGTTAACAATTACTAGTGGTAGCTGTTAACTGCGGTGCATCGCTGAACATCAATGCTATTGAACATCAATGCCATTCATTTAGTATAGAGCTAACAGCACAGAAGGCAATTAAGTTTGGCTGGGCCTGTGAGAGCCAGGGATATAGAGATATGTACTGAACGAAAGTATAAACGCAACGTGCAACAATTTTAACTATTTTACTGAGTTACAGTTCATAAGGAAATCAGTCAATTGAAATAAATTCATTAGGCCCTAATCTATGGATTTCACATGACTGGGCAGGGGTGCAGCCATGGCACCAACTTGGGAGCCAGGCCCTGCCATTCAGAATTCATTTTCCCCCCAAAAATGGATTTATTACAGACAGAAATACTCCTCAGTTTCATCAGCTGTCCAGGTGACTGGTCTCAGACGATCCCGCAGGTGAAGAGGCTGGATGTGGAGGTGCTGGGCTGTTACACGTGGTCTGTGGTTGTGAGGCCGGTTGGCCGTAGTGCCAAATTCTCTAAAACGACGTTGGAGGTGGCTTATGGTAGAGCAATTAACATTCAATTCTCTGGCAACTGCTCTGGTGGACATTCCTGCAATCAGCATGCCAATTGCACACCTCCTTAAAACTTGAGACATCTCTGGTGTTGTGTGACAAAACTGCACATTTTAGAATGGCCTTTTATGGTCCCACGTGTAAAGATCATGCTGTTTAATCACTTTCTTGATATGCCAGACCTGTCAGGTATCTTGGCAAAGGAGTCATGCTCACTAACAAGGACGTAAACAAATTTGTACATCACATTTGAGAGAAATAAGCTTTTTGTGCGTAACAAACATTTCTAGGATCTTTTATTTCAGCTCATGAAACATGGGACCAACACTACATGTTCAATTTACAATTTTGTTCAGTGTACTATAGTTTGGAGAGATGGAAAGAGATACAAAAGATATAGCTACAATTCTGAGATCTATTGGCACAGACAGCAGTCTGTAGCCAAGCTATAAGACCGAGCCTTCAGAGACTATCTATTATTCAAGCAGCCAATACACTCCGCTCCACCACCACCATGATCCCCCAGTGTCTGAGCTTAGCTCGGTTTCCAATGTGGTACTAGCGTAGCCACACACTGGGTGTACTCAATGAGGCTGTGAGAATGCAGTGCCGTGACGTTGTGGGTGTGCGCCTGTAAGGCCTGCGAGACAGTGAGGAGGTAGTGGTACAGTACAGTACTTTGGCTGCCGTAGGCTGTACAAGCCATCTGGAGAGATGATTAGCCAGACCATGTTTTTTTTGCCCCCTCTGCTCTTAGTGGTGTCTGTTCTGTCTTGCAAGACTTCAGGCTAATGTAGATATGCTAAAGCTATGATACTGTAAAACAGATCAAGTTGTCTCACTCTTCTTCTCTCTCTCTGTCTCTGTCTCTGTCTCTCTCCTTCTGTCTCTCTCTGTCCCCTTATTTCTGTCTGTCCCTCTCTCTCTGTCTCACTCTCTGTCTCCTTATTTCTGTCTGTCCCTCTCTCTCTGTCTCACTCTCTGTCCCCTTATTTCTGTCTGTCCCTCTCTCTCTGTCTCTGTCTGTCTCTCTGTCTCTCTCTCTCTCTGCAGTTTGCTGTTTCGTGGTCCACAAGAGGTGCCATGAGTTTGTCACGTTCTGCTGCCCCGGGGCGGATAAGGGTCCCGACACAGACGTAAGTAGCCGTACCCCCACCCTCTACCCCTCATGTTCTCACCGCCTTTCCACTCTTAGGGTCTCTAAGCTTCTGTCAATGGACCCCTAGCGAAAGGGGGCACCGCCCAGGCACATCTCTTCTAAGGATGCGTCGCAAATGGCACCCTATTACCATATAGTGTATAGCTATGTTGGTATAAGGTACATTTTGGGATGAAGGCGAAGTATATGGTTATTCTCAAAGTGACAGCCTTTCAGGACGGATCATATGTCCTTGTCTTGTTCACCGGGGCTGACCATTAAGGAAGAAGAATGAGTCTGCTCCTTGTTTGACAGGAGATCATTGTGTGTGGAGGCCCAAAGTTGTAGTATCATACATCACCTTGCTCTGTGTATTGGGAGGCCAGTCAGGCTAGATTTGTTTTTGGCTTGAAGTTGTAGGAATTTAATTTCGGCAGAGTTCTTTGGTTTGGTATCATAAAGAAGTTGGCTCTGTACTCTACTTTCAAACACCTGACAAGAACTTTCCATTTAAAATGGTGCGTTTTGAAACGTTTCAGTGTGTTGTTTTCTCAATTTGATGCCTAATGAACGCAACCGGTCACTTTAGATTCAATGACTTTGGACACGTCTGCTTTAGTCTCTCACTCTGGCGGGGGGTCGGATAAGGAACACTGTGTCCAGGACAGGGCTCTCTGGATGAATCATACCAGCTGATGGCCAGCTTACCTCGTTTCAGCCCAATATACCTCATTTTATCTTCCGAAGGGTCACTTTGTCCCAGTCATTATGTCACTCGAGGACACTTCCAGGTCCACTCCAAAGCACTCAGATGTGTACACTCGTTTACTCCCTGTTAAGATCTGGGACATGGGGGAGATCCCCCATGATTAAGACTTTTGATTGACCCCAGTAGTCTAAATAAACACTGAAGCATGCACAAGAGCACCAGCTGTTCTGGATGACTGTGTGATAACGCTCTCTGAACTAAACCTTTAAACAGGTAAAAATTCACAAAGCCGCTGGACCAGACGGATTACCAACTTGACCAACTGTCAAGTGTCTTCACTGGCATTTTCAAACGCTCCCTAACCGAGTCTGTAATGCCTACATGTTTCAAGCATGCAAACATAGTCCCTGTGCCCAAGGAAGCGAAGGTAACCTGCCTAAATGATTACAGCACCGTGGCACTCGCGTATGTAGCCATGAAGTGCTTTGAAAGGCTGGTCATGGCTTACATCACCATCATCATCCCAGAAACCCTAGACCCACTCAATTTGCATACTGCCCCAACAGATCCACAGATGATGCAATCTCTATTGTACTCCATGCTGCCCTTTCCCATCTGGACAAAAGGAACACCTATGTGAGAATGCTTTTCATTGACTACAGCTCAGCGTTTAACACCATAGTGTCCCCAAAGCTCATCAATAAGCTATGGACCCTGGGACTAAACACTAAGCACTACTCTGCAACCGGATCTTGGACTTCCTGACTGGTCTCCCCCAGGTTGTAAGGGTAGGTAACAACACATCTGCCACGCTGATCCTTAACACTGGGGCCCCTCAGGGGTGTGTACTTAGTCCTCTCATGTATTCCTTGTTCACACACGACTGCATGGCCAAACATGACTCCAACACCATCATTAAGTTTGCTGACGACACAACAGTGGTAGGCCTTATCACCGACAATGATGAGACGGCCTATTGGGAGGAGGTCAGAAAACTGGCAGTGTGGTGCCAGGACAACAACCTTTCCCTCAATGTGAGCAAGACAAAGGAGCTGATTGTGGACTACAGGAAAAGGCGGGCCGAACAGGCCCCCATTAACATTGATGGGGCTGTAGTCTACTTTATATTTTCTTAACTCTTCTTGAACTGCAATGTTGGGTTTATAAGTAAGCATTTCACAGTAAAGTCTACACTTGTTGTATTTGGCGCATGTGACAAAGTTTGATTTGATCACATTAAAAAATATGACATTAACTTTCAGCATCTGTGTTTTAAATCTCTCCAGAATATATCTTACTTGGATCTCCACTTTAGATTCCATAGCAGTGGATGAAGAGTGACTCCTAGTACTTTCCTCTGTGGGAGTGTGTCCCCCGAACCCTGTTAGGTGTGAAGGTACACTAGCCTGGCCGAGCAGCACAGCTCTGACTGTTTGCATCCCAAAACACATCCTATTCCCTATATAGTCGTTACTGTCATTTAATTATACCAATGTGTTTTCATTAATTGAATTCCCTTAATCTATTTTATGAGAATTTGTAAGATTCTTGTTTGCATAAAATAGACGGAGACCAGTCTTATCAATAATAGGTAACAGAATTTATTCTCGGAGCGCGCTGCCATGTTACCACGAGCAACAGTTTATATACAATAACATGACGTCATTTCATTGCTTAACAGAATCCCCTCCTCTCAACCAGGACAAAGGGAACTTTAAAAGTTCATTCTGACCCCCCTAGCACATACACAGGACACACAACACAACTGAATTAACTTTTGACCCCTCAACATTATCGATCACCACTTAGCTGACAGTTCTAATTAACAGAAAAGACAGTGAGTGCATTCCTAGGTTATCTAAAACACCCCAGAGCTCAGTTTCGTCGGTTCAACCATAGGTTAACTACCTTATCTGTTTACTTAATCCACAAACCATTCCTTTCTTCCTCGTTGGAATGGTGTTCGTTATATTTAATTACTTCTTGTCCGTGTCACACAATCCCTTCTTATGAACTCATATTGTTAATCAGATATAATAAAACAGAGTATAAGTTTACTTAGTTACAGTTCCATTTAAAATGATTTGTTCAGTCATTTAATCATAATTTTCCTAATATAGCGCCCGGTGGATGACGCACAAGATCTAAAGACAATAGTATGTGCTAAGGCACGTGTCAAACTCATTCCGCGGAGGGCTGAGTGTCTGCGGGTTTTCCCTCCTCCCTTGTACTTGATTGATTGAATTAAGTTCACTAATTAGTAAGGAACTTCCCTGACTTGGTTGTCCAGGTCTTAATTAAAAGGCAAAAACAAAACCAGCAGACACTAGGCCAGCGTCTCCCAAACTCGGTCAACGGGAACCCAAGCGTGCGTGTTTTGGGTTTTGCCTTAACATGCTTACCACACCGGTCGAGTCACGTGCGCGAGCGTGGCAAAATAAATGTATACATACATGTTATTCAATCATTGCACCCACGCTGCTCGCGAGCGCCAACGAGCGTCTGCGTTGCCAGGCATGCTGCAAGTCCTGCTAAACTGAGGTCGGTTAGTTAGTTGCCAATTGCCAAGCAAAATAAGTCTGGAAGGAGGAGGGATGACTAGAATCGATTCAGTTGACTGTTTTATGTGTGGATTAATTGTCGGAGTAGAGAACCTTGTGCATTTGAGGTAAAATAACTCAATGTTGATATCCCAGGACAAATTAGCTAGCAACAGCATGCTAGCTAGCTAAATAGGACATCTAGCTGCAAGCTAGCTAGATAAATTGCCATAAATGTTTAATGCTTTTCGACCTGTCCCCAAATTAATATAATTGGTACAGAGTTGGGTTTGATATTTCAACCTGTGTGTCGGGATCACGATTGGTTTGGGGGGACAAAATCAATTTGCGCACGATGGCGGACCGGTTTGGGCATGATGTAACACAGTCGATTCAAATTATCAAAGCTTGATGATTAGTTGATTATTTGAATCAGCTGTGGAGGGCTAGGGCAAAAACCTAAACAAGCACCCCTTGGGGTCCCGAGGACCGAGTTTGGGAATACTCTGCACGATAGGCCTTCAATGGAATGAGTTTGACACCCCTGTGCTAAGTGATTTTCTTCGCCAGTGTGGCTTACAGGGGTTATAATGATAAGGGCAGCTGGTAATTCCCCATTTTTGTCAGCATTCCAAATATATGTTCATGTCAATTATAGTAATCCAACTTGATGGTTTTATTAGGGCAGAAGTTGTCATTAGGCACAGATCTAGGACCAGCTTACCAACCCCTAAACTTAAACTTGTGAAGAACATAGTGACTTTAGATCTAGGGCAACTGCATCCTATCAGATATGTTATTAGCAAATGTGTCATCTGGGGCCACATTTCTCAGCACACAGTAACAGATTGTTGAGTTACATAATGTAAGAAAAGCACTGTTCCTACTGAAATGTGTGTGGTTCATGGGCTTCCAGAATGCATCCAAACAAAAACTGTGCGTTTTATTGAGTTTGCTAATGTAGCCATAATGACTGCCGCGAGCCAACGTTAGCCTCGCGAAATACCCACATCTTAATAATTTAGCCCATTCCACATGGGAGACGCATCCCAAATGGAACCCTATTACCTATATGGTGTACTACTTTTGAACAGGGCCCATTAGTGCACTATATAGGGAATAGGGTGCCATTTGGGACGCAGTGAAGGTTGTACAATGAGAGGGGATATTGGCGGTTGTAATACAGGATATTTGCTCACCACAAGGAGTTATTGCAATGTGAATTGCCTAGCCAGGATAGAGTCACTGCACATGTTAGCTCTATGTGCAGTTTCCCCTAGCAACCTAATTGCTAGGTGGGCAGAATCCAAAATAAAGGGTGAAATACTAGGAGCATAAACCATGGTTCTGTCCCAAATTGGACCCTATTGCCTATATTGTGCACTGCTTTCCATAGGACTCTGGTCAGAAGTAGTGCACTAAATAGGGAATAGGGTGCATTTGGGACCCTAACTCTGACTCTGTCTGACTTAGGGCACTTCAGCAATATGGAAAAGCGAACACACTGAAGAATAGGTTCTGAAGTGTACTGGAAAGGTCTAATGAAAAACTATTGCACTCACGTCAAGCAATCTCCAAATACCACCCTTTCCACTTGAGCTATAGGGCCGTGTTTTCCCGGAGGCAGGATGTGGATCAATTAGCTAGATTAGTGCAATTAACTGCTTCAAATGGTTTCATTTGGCCACTCTGCTCTGTGTTGCCAACACAGGCTTGGCTAGTATGTGTAGCCTGGGAATTGCCAGGAACCTCACACAATACGAGATCGACATGCTTATTTGGCGATATGTGTTGCGATTCTCACGATTCTATATGTGTTGCGATTCGAGACTGTGATTTTATTTGATGTTCCAAACATATCGCTCACCGTATGTCTGAGAGAGAGAGAGAGAGAGAGAGAGAGAGAGAGAGAGAGAGAGAGAGAGAGAGAGAGAGAGAGAGAGAGAGAGAGAGAGAGAGAGAGAGAGAGAGAGAGAGAGAGAGAGAGAGAGAGAGAGAGAGAGAGAGAGAGAGAGAGAGAGAGAGAGAGAGAGAGAGAGAGAGAGAGAGAGAGAGAGAGAGAGAGAGAGAGAGAGAGAGAGAGAGAGAGAGAGAGAGAGAGAGAGAGAGAGAGAGAGAGAGAGAGAGAGAGAGAGAGAGAGAGAGAGGTGAATAAATGTTTCGATCAGTCATGGAAATAAAAGTGCTAAAAACAGAATGGTTTAAAAAGATGGAGAACAATGGAAAAATGTTGGTACAGCCAACTAGCACGCACGCAAATAACAACTTTGCGTTATTGTCAAAGCGATAAGATATATCGTCAGAAATAATATTCCCGATATGTAACTGTCATTTGTTTTTTCTCCGTCACTATTAATAATGCTTGGATTTCCTGGTCCAGATTCCCTTGTCTGCTCTGGTTTGAGCAGAACTTGACCTGAGGATGACATGGTTCTCTGTGCTCAGAGACAGTGGGGGAAATAAGAGTCATCAACGTCCAGCCTGAACTCTCAGCCTTAAAGAGACTCCCACTGCGTTCCCATTGACACCCTATTCCTCACATAGTGTACTACTCGGGGTAACACGTAGGCTGTGTTTACTCAGGCGGACCAATTCTGATCTTTTTTTCAGTAATTGCTATTTTGACCTATCTGATGTGATTGGTCCAAAGACCAATTAGTGTGGGGGGAGGGGGGATCTGAATTGGGCTGCCTTGTGTAAACGCAGCCATCGAGTCTTGGTCTAAAAACAGTGCACTATATAGGGAATAGTTTGTCATTTGGGATGCAGCCGTAGCCTGAGAGAGCCAGTGGCTGAGTCATGAAGGACCCTTCCTGTCTCCCTCCCTAGTCTATGAACCCAGGAGTCTGAGTCGGTCCTGCCGCATGCCAGACGGTAAATGTAACCTGCTAGCTGCCCATGTGTCTATGATGTAATCCTGCCCGTCTCTGGCATACTCCAACCCCCTCTCCCCCCTTTTCACCCCTCGCCCCCTACGGAGTCGAATACCAGCGTGTGCTCTCAGTAGCACATGCCCCTGCACTTCCATGCCAGACAACAGGAGGTTGGTGGCAACTTAATTGGGGAAGACAGGCTTGTGGTAATGGCTGGAGCGGAACGAGATGGAATGGTATCAAATACAACAAACACATGGTTTCCATATGTTTGATGCCATTCCATTTGATCCGTTCCAGCCATTGTGAGCCGTCCTCCCCTCAGCAGCCTCCACTCTCAGACATTCCAAAGAAAACGAGTGCTGGAAATTCAAAGCGACATTTTTGTGCTTAGCACACTCTTTCTCGTTTTTTTTGTGTGTTGACATGTACAGCGGAGCAGAGGGTGCCGCTGTCCCTGCCCCTTTAGCCAAATGAAAACCCACAACCTCTCTCCTCTTTTTCTCTCTCTCTCCTCTTTCTCTCTCTCTCCTCTTTCTCTCTTTCTCTCTCTCTCCTCTTTTTCTCATCTTTCTCTCCTCTCTCTTTCTCTCCTCTCTTTCTCCCACTCTCTTTCTCCTCTCTTTCTCTCACACACACACACACACACACACACACACACACACACACACACACACACACACACACACACACACACACACACACACACACAGTCTCCCCCTCTTCTTTCTTTCTCTCTATTTCTTTCTCTCTTTCTCGATCTCTATCTCAGCACAGTCATTGGAGCCTGCGTTGCTCCTGATAACTGTCACATAGAATTACATTCATGAATGAGACCCAGGCTAACTAGACTACAGCAGCCCCATTAATTCAGTGCGGCCGAGGAAGTTTGTGTGTGTGTGGGGGGGGAGTCAACAAGCTTAATACATGCAATGTTGTTAATGAGGTCGCTTTAATGAGCCTCTTGTTTGAATCATTTATAATAAGTACAAATACATGTTTTTTTCTATAATAGCTGCTTCCCAAATGGCACCGTATTCCCTGTATAGTGCACTGCTTTTGACCAGGGGCTGTGTTCAAAAGTAGCGCACTATATCGGAAAATAGGTTGCCATTTTGGACAGCGCCAATGCCTCAATGCACAGGATGCGAGGCTGAATGCCTCTTTTGTCCGTGCCACACAAATGAACGGTGTCGGATCACAGACTCTGTATGGCTAATGAGGTTCCTCACACCACACACAGCTAGTTATTATGATCCACTGTCATGCAGGCTGCTCGATCAAACGGCGCGAAATGAAAGCGAGACAATGAATGAACATGAGGTATTACTCATGACTACCATCTACTGATGTGAAAAGAATGATGCCATCTGTGGTGAGACTGTAACCTAATATCAGTCGTCATAGTTGTCATATACATGTATATATGGAGTAATCTGGTTATCAATTCATGTATGTACAATGTTGGCAAAAGATTACTTGCCAATGTTATTGAGCTAATGCTTATTTTCTAAACTATAGGAATAAAGCGGTCATCCCTTTCAGTGTTCCATCAAGGATCAATTCAGCAGCAATGGAAGAGTTTTTTTATACAGTGCCTTGAACTTTGCGACCTTTTGCCACATTTCAGGCTTCAAACATAAAGATATAAAACTGTATTTTTTTGTGAAGAATCAACAACAAGTGGGACACAATCATGAAGTGGAATGACATTTATTGGATATTTCAAACTTTTTTAACAAATCAAAAACTGAAAAATTGGGCGTGCAAAATTATTCAGCCCCTTTACTTTCAGTGCAGCAAACTCTCTCCAGAAGTTCAGTGAGGATCTCTGAATGATCCAATGTTGACCTAAATGACTAATGATGATAAATACAATCCACCTGTGTGTAATCAAGTCTCCGTTTGCACCTGCATGTGATAGTCTCAGAGGTCCGTTAAAAGCGCAGAGAGCATCATGAAGAACAAGGAACACACCAGGCAGGTAAGATTCAATGAAGTTTAAAGCTGATTTGGATACAAAAAAGATTTCCCAAGCTTTAAACATCCCAAGGAGCACTGTGCAAGCGATAATATTGAAATGGAAGGAGTATCAGACCACTGCAAATCTACCAAGACCTGGCCGTCCCTCTAAACTTTCAGCTCATACAAGGAGAAGACTGATCAGAGATGCAGCCAAGAGGCCCATGATCACTCTGGATGAACTGCAGAGATCTACAGCTGAGGTGGGACAACAATCAGTCGTATATTGCACAAATCTGGCCTTTATGGAAGAGTGGCAAGAAGAAAGCCATTTCTTAAAGATATCCATAAAAAGTGTCTTTAACGTTTGCCACAAGCCACCTGGGAGACACACCAAACATGTGGAAGAAGGTGCTCTGGTCAGATGAAACCAAAATTGAACTTTTTGGCAACAATGCAAAACGTTATGTTTGGCGTAAAAGCAACACAGCCCATAACCCTGAACACACCATACCCACTGTCAAACATGGTGGTGGCAGCATCATGGTTTGGGCCTGCTTTTCTTCAGCAGGGACAGGGAAGATGGTTAAAATTGATGGGAAGATGGATGGAGCCAAATACAGGACCATTCTGGAAGAAAACCTGATGGAGTCTGCAAAAGACCTGAGACTGGGACGGAGATTTGTCTTCCAACAAGACAATGATCCAAAACATAAAGCAAAATCTACAATGGAATGGTTCAAAAATAAACATATCCAAGTGTTAGAATGGCCAAGTCAAAGTTCAGACCTGAATCCAACCGAGAATCTGTGGAAAGAACTGAAAACTGCTGTTCACAAATGCTCTCCATCCAACCTCACTGAGCTCGAGCTGTTTTGCAAGGAGGAATGGGAAAAAATTTCAGTCTCTCGATGTGCAAAACTGATAGAGACATACCCCAAGCGACTTACAGCCGTAATCGCAGCAAAAGGTCCGCTACAAAGTATTAACTTCAGGGGGCTGAATAATTTTGCACGCCCAATTTTTCAGTTTTTGATTTGTTAAAAAAGTTTGAAATATCCAATAAATGTTGTTCCACTTCATGATTGTGTCCCACTTGTTGTTGATTCTTCACAAAAAAATACAGTTTTATATCTTTATGTTTGAAGCCTGAAATGTGGCAAAAGTGAAAGTTCAAGGGGGCAATACTTTGTTAGTCCTGTATATGAAAGAATATGGGACAGTTTTATGTGTTTGTCACACATTTGTGGGGCCTTAACTATGTTTGTATAAGACCAAGTATAAATAACTTCAGTGGCAGCCAAGATTTATCCTAATGTCAGTCATCATCGCTTTCATAGATGCATATAGGGGAAACACTGGTTTTGATAGCGAACAGTCTGAGCACTGATGGAGGGATTATGTGTTCCTGGTGTAACTCGGGTTGTTGTTGCCATCCTGTACCTGTTCCACAGGTGTGATGTTCAGATGCACCGATCCTGTGCAGGTGTTGTTACACGTGGTCTGCGGGACAGGAAGGACGATCAGCTGTCTGTCCTTTCTCCCTGTCTTAGTCATATCACAGTACAGACATTGCAATTTATTGCCCTGTCCACATCTGCAGTCCTCATGCCTCAGGCACGGTCGCACAGATCCTGGGCATCTTTCTTTTGGTGTTATTCAGAGTCAGTAGAAAGACCTATTTAGTGTCCTACATTTTCATAACTGAGACCTTAATTGCCTACGCTGTTAGTGTCTTAATTAACAACTGTTCCACGCGTGCATGTTCATTAATTGTTTATGGTTCATTTGTCTTTTTTAATTTTATTTTCAATGGAACAGTGGGTTAACTGCCTTGTTCAGGGGAAGAACAACATATTTTTTTTACCTTGTCAGCTCAGGGATTCGATCTTGCACCCTTTAGGTTACTAGTCCAACGCTCTAACCACTGGGCTACCTGCCGCCTCATTGAACAAGCATGGGAAACAGTGTTTAAACCCTTTACAATGAAGATATGTGAAGATATTTGGATTTTAACTAATTATCTTTGAAAGACAGGGTCCTGAAAAAGGACATTTCCATTTGAGTCATTTAGTAGATGCTCTTATCCAGAGCGACTTGGTAAGTGCACGCATCTTAAGATGACCAAGGGAGACAACCACATATCACAGTCAAATATACAGGATACCAAGATACTGTTCCAGAACAAAGAAAATACTGTATGTAGCGTTTTGTAAAACAAAACTCTACCCATAAGCAGATGTGGATATAGGTTTTTCCAAAATAACCTCTTAATATGTTGTTGAATGTGTGGCTCAGTTGGTGAAGCATGGCACTTGCAACGCCAAGGTTGTGGGTTCGATTCCCACTGGGGACCAGCACAGAAAGTCACTCCTGTAAGTCTCTCTGGATAAGAGCTTCAGTTAAATGTAAATATTTCCATTGTATACGAATACACTCATGGCTGTTTAGTCATACATTTTCCTTTACTTCGTGAGAGTGAAATATGAAGTCATAAAAGCTCATTCCTACGCTAACAGTTTTATTGGAACAAGAATGAATCATGCAAAGCCTGTAGCAGAAGTATGAAATTAATCTTCTATATTGTGATGTACTGTATATATATGCATATTATTTGCATTAAGCATATTGTGCCCCTCAACCTGCCAGAAGTTGTTTTTCAATCACTGGTCCTAGAGACCCACAGAGCGTTTGAGCAGGGCAGGCTTTTATTCCAGCCCAGCACTAACACACTCCGTCACCTAATCACAGAGCCCTCGAATAGTTGAATCGGGTGCATTGGCACCAGGCTAGCACAAAAACCTGTGGTTCTCTAGGACCAGGACCAAGAACTGCGGGTTCCAACGACTGACCAGTCAGACGAGAAGAGAATAAAAATAAGCTTTTGTTGATAGAGCTCGCAACGCCAGCATAGAGGGTTCAATACCCGGCCACCACCCATACATTTAACAAAACGCTTAACTGTAAGTCGCTTTTGCTAAAAGTGTCTGCAAAATAGTACATTATTACCAGAAAGAAGACGTGTGTGTGGTGAAGAGATGAGAAGAGGGGGTGTGTGGTGTTCCCATGCCCCCTTTAAGCCAGGGGACAGGGGGTAAAACAGTGTTTATTATGTTTATTGTGGACTTTGGCCCCGGCGTCCAAGGATGCCTGAAAACTCTTTTCTCTCAACTATCCGCAAGGGCTAATTTAAGTTTCATTACAAATAATGAAACACAACCAGACCTAGTGAACATGTTGTCTGTCGGTCTACTTAAATATTTAGAATGTTTTTGCTTAGCCTGGGGAAAGGGCCACTTCGGGTCGTGTCTGTCGACGAGTCTGGCAGCACATGTTTTAGTAATAGTACGTAGTGAGCTGCAGTATGTTACCCTGGTGAAGCACTTGTCCCGTAGCAATAAGCCCCAATAGCTCATAATGCGACTGTGATTGAAGACGATAAGGACCGATAACACTGTTTTGATAAAGGCATAAAGCGTTTACCATCGTCCAAAACATGTACACGTGTACACTGCGGTGTTCTAGACTTTTTGGGGGGACCGTTGTGGCTTTCATACTTTCCGAAGTCTCAGCGCAGCACATTCAACACATTCAAATGAGTAGAGGACGTGTACCGGCGACGCGTTAGTTGGGAATTATCGGGAGGTTCCCGTTCCAGATGTCACAATGGGACACCGGACTGTCACGTCCAAATATCTGTGGATTATGAATTATGCGTAAAGCTCCCAGTCTAAATAACCTACAGCTCAGTCCCAGTGAGCAGAACTGGCTAAAAGGACGTCATTACAACCTGTTTACAACCAGTTATCTACTGGGTGTAACCTACAGCCCAGTGTTTTGACTCATAACTCACTGATTCCAAACAGTGATGAACTATCACTGGAGAGCTTGTTTCCTACCCTCACCACGGGCCGCCCCAGGTGGTGAGGGAAGGTAACATCTCCACCCCGCTGATCCTCAACACTGGGGCCCCACAAGGGTGCGTTCTGAGCCCTCTCCTGTACTCCCTGTTCACCCACGACTGCGTGGCCATGCACGCCTCCAACTCAATCATCAAGTTTGCGGACGACACAACAGTGGTAGGCTTGATTACCAACAACGACGAGACAGCCTACAGGGAGGAGGTGAGGGCCCTCGGAGTGTGGTGTCAGGAAAATAACCTCACACTCAACATCAGCAAAACAATGGAGATGATTGTGGACTTCAGGAAACAGCAGAGGGAACGCCCCCCTATCCACATTGATGGAACAGTAGTGGAGAGGGTAGTAAGTTTTTTAAGTTCCTCGGCATACACATCACAGACAAACTGAATTGATCCACTCACACAGACAGCATCGTGAAGAAGGCGCAGCAGCGCCTCTTCAAACTCAGGAGGCTGAAGAAATTCGGCTTGTCCCCAAAAACACTCACAAACTTCTACAGATGCACAATCGAGAGCATCCTGTCGGGCTCTATCACCGCCTGGTACGGCAACTGCTCTGCCCACAACTGTAAGGCTCTCCAGAAGGTAGTGAGGTCTGCACAACGCATCACCGGGAGCAAACTACCTGCCCTCCAGGACACCTACACCACCCGATGTCACAGGAAGGCCATAAAGATCATCAAGGACAACAACCACCCAAGCCACTGCCTGTTCACCCCGCTATCATCCAGAAGGCGAGGTCAGTACAGGTGCATCAAAGCTGGGACCGAGAGACTGAAAAACAGCTTCTATCTCAAGGCCATCAGACTGTTAAACAGCCACCACTAACATTGAGTGGCTGCTGCCAACACACTGACACTGACTCAACTCCAGCCACTTTAATAATGGGAATTGATGGGTATTGATATAAAATATATCACTAGCCACTTTAAACAATGCTACTTAATATAATGTTTACATACCCTACATTATTTATCTCATATGTACTCGATACCATCTACTGCATCTTGCCTATGCCAATCTGTACCATCACTCACTCATTTCTTTATGTACATATTATTTATCCCTTTACACTTGTGTGTATAAGGTAGTAGTTTTGGAATTGTTAGCTAGATTACTCGTTGGTTATTACTGCATTGTCGGAACTGGAAGCACAAGCATTTCGCTACACTCGCATTAACATCTGCTAATCATGCGTATGTGACAAATAAAATTAGATTTGATTTAATAACATGGCTGCTGAACTGTAAGCTTTGAAGTTGGCCAGTCGACCAACACGTTGGTGATTGTACCAAAACTGTGGATCTTATTTGAACTAGCAAACTACGTGCCAAGACCTCAAATCACATGTCATAAAATATAATAGTCCTCCTAAATATGGGAATGGTCCACCCCTTTCCTCGTCCATCACTCTCACAGCCAAATAAGCCTTCAAATAATGAAATGAAATAACACACACACACAAAGCCAATTGTGCTGACTGACCTGTTTAACTCTAGCTTTGGATGGATAGAGCTTGGCTGACTGGTCCAGTTAGTCAATGTGTGGAGACGGTGTTTGTGCTTGATGTAAGTATTTGCATATGCACGTGTGCATGTCCGATAGATAGACGTGTGAGTGAGTCTGGCCTCTGAAAAACCCAACTATCTCCTTATTCCTTGATACAGTCATTAGTCAGACAGTGATATCCATCTCCCTGATACAGTCATTAGTCAAACAGTGATATCTATCTCCATCTCCCTAATCCCTGATACAGTCATTAGTCAAACAGTGATATCTATCTCTAGCTCCCTAATCCCTGATACAGTCATTAGTCAAACAGTGATATCTATCTCTAGCTCCCTAATCCCTGATACAGTCATTAGTCAAACAGTGATATCTATCTCCATCTCCCTAATCCCTGATACAGTCATTAGTCAAACAGTGATATCTATCTCTAGCTCCCTAATCCCTGATAGTCATTAGTCAAACAGTGATATCTATCTCTAGCTCCCTAATCCCTGATACAGTCATTAGTCAAACAGTGATATCTATCTCTAGCTCCCTAATCCCTGATACAGTCATTAGTCAAACAGTGATATCTATCTCTAGCTCCCTAATCCCTGATACAGTCATTAGTCAAACAGTGATATCTATCTCTAGCTCCCTAATCCCTGATACAGTCATTAGTCAAACAGTGATATCCATCTCTAGCTCCCTAATCCCTGATACAGTCATTAGTCAAACAGTGATATATATCTCTAGCTCCCTAATCCCTGATACAGTCATTAGTCAAACAGTGATATCTATCTCTAGCTCCCTAATCCCTGATACAGTCATTAGTCAAACAGTGATATCTATCTCTAGCTCCCTAATCCCTGATACAGTCATTAGTCAAACAGTGATATCTATCTCTAGCTCCCTAATCCCTGATACAGTCATTAGTCAAACAGTGATATCTATCTCTAGCTCCCTAATCCCTGATACAGTCATTAGTCAAACAGTGATATCTATCTCTAGCTCCCTAATCCCTGATACAGTCATTAGTCAAACAGTGATATCTATCTCTAGCTCCCTAATCCCTGATACAGTCATTAGTCAAACAGTGATATCTATCTCTAGCTCCCTAATCCCTGATACAGTCATTAGTCAAACAGTGATATCTATCTCTAGCTCCCTAATCCCTGATACAGTCATTAGTCAAACAGTGATATCTATCTCTAGCTCCCTAATCCCTGATACAGTCATTAGTCAGACAGTGATTTATCACCATCTCCCTGATGTAGTCATTATTCAGACAGTGATATCTATCTCCATCTCCCTAATCCTTGATACAGTCAGATACTGTCTGACAAATTACTATCTCCCTAATCCCTGATTTTAGTCATACAGTGATATATATCGCTATCTCCCTAATCCCTGATATAGTCATTAGTCATACAGTGATATCTATCTCTAGCTCCCTAATCCCTGATATAGTTGTTTGTCAGACAGTAATTTATCACCATCTCCCTAATCCTTGATATAGTCATTAGTCTGACAGTGATATCTATTGACTACAGTACTGGAGGTACTGGTCCCACAGTACCTCCAGTATATACAGTGCATTCAGAAAGTATTCAGACCCCTTGACTTTTCCACATTTTGTTGCGTTACAGCCCTATTCTAAAATTGATTCAATTGTTTTTTTTTCCCTCAATCTATCTACACACCCCATAATGACGAAGCAAAAACAGTTTTACTGTTACTCAGTACTTTGTTAATGCACCTTTTGCAGCTATTACAGCTTCAAGTCTTCTTGGATATGACGCTGTAAGGTTGGCACACCTGTATTTGGGGAATTTCTCCCATTCTTCTCTGTAGATCCTTTCAAGCTTTCAGGTTGGATGGGGAGCGTCATTGCACAGCTATTTTCAGGTCTCTCCAGAGATGTTCGATCGGGTTCAAGTCCGGGCTCTGGCTGGGCTGCTCAAGGACATTTCAGAGACTTGTCCCAAAGCCACTTTGCCCTAGTCTGAGGTGCTGGGGTGTTCTGGAGCAGGCTTTCATCAAGGATGTGCTCCGTTCATCTTTCTCTCAATCCTGACTAGTCTCCCAGTCCCTGCCTCTGAAACACACTCCCACAGCATGATGCTGCCACCACCATGCTTCACTGTAGGGATGGTGTCTGGAAGAAACCTGGCATGATGCTTGGCATTCAGGCCAAATAATTCAATCTTGGTTTTATCAGACCAGAAAATCTTGTTTCTCATGGTCTAAGAGTGTTTTAGGTGCCTTTCGGCATACTCCGAGCGGGCTATCATGTGCCTTTTTTTTAACTGAGGAGTGAATTCTGTCTGGCCACTCTACCTTAAAGGCCTGATTGGTGGAGTGCTGCAGAGATCTTTCTCGACACAATCCGGTCTTGGAACGCTACGGACAATTAATGGCTTGGTACAGTGGGGCAAAAAAGTATTTAGTCAGCCACCAATTGTGCAAGTTCTCCCACTTAAAAAGATGAGAGAGGCCTGTCATTTTCATCATAGGTACACTTCAACTATGACAGACAAAATGAGAAAAAAAAATCCAGAAAATCACGTCTATCTCCATTTTTTATTTATTTGCAAATTATGGTGGAAAATAAGTATGTGGTCAATAACAAAAGTTTATATCAATACTTTGTTATATTTGTTATATACCCTTTGTTGGCAATGACAGAGGTCAAATGTTTTCAGTAAGTCTTCACAAGGTTTTCACACACTGTTGCTGGTATTTTGGCCCATTCCTCCATGCAGATCTCCTCTAGAGCAGTGATGTTTTGGGGCTGTTGCAGACTTTCAGCTCCCTCCAAACATTCTCTATGGGGTTGAGATCTGGAGACTGGCTAGGCCACTCCAGGACCTTAAAATGCTTCTTACGAAGCCACTCCTTCGTTGCCCGGGCGGTGTGTTTGGGATTATTGTCATGCTGAAAGACCCAGCCACGTTTCATCTTCAATGCCCTTGCTGATAGGAGGTTTTCAATCAAATCTCACGATACATGGCCCCATTCATTCTTTCCTTTACACGGATCAGTCGTCCTGGTCCCTTTGCAGAAAAACAGCCCCAAAGCATGATGTTTCCACCCCCATGCTTCACAGTAGGTATGGTGTTCTTTGGATGCAACTCAGCATTCTTTGTCCTCCAAACACGACGAGTTGAGTTTTTACCAAAAAGTTATATTTTGGTTTCATCTGACCTTGACATTCTCCCAATATTCTTCTGGATCATCCAAATGTTCTCTAGCAAACTTCAGAGGGGCCTGGACATGTACTGGCTTAAGCTGGGGTTTGAGTCCCTGGCGGCGTAGTGTGTTACTGATGGTAGGCTTTGTTACTTTGGTCCCAGCTCTCTGCAGGTCATTCACTAGGTCCCCCCGTGTGGTTCTGGGATTTTTGCTCACCGTTCTTGTGATCATTTTGACCCCACGGGGTGAGATCTTGCGTGGATCCCCAGATAGAGGGAGATTATCAGTGGTCTTGTATGTCTTCCATTTCCTAATAATTGCTCCCACAGTTGATTTCTTCAAACCAAGCTGCTAACCTATTGCATATTCAGTCTTCCCAGCCTGGTGCAGGTCTACAGTTTTGTTTCTGGCGTCCTTTGAAAGCTCTTTGGTCTTGGCCATAGTAGATTTTGGAGTGTGACTGTTTGAGGTTGTGGACAGGTGTCTTTTATACTGATAACAAGTTCAAACAGGTGCCATTAATACAGGTAACGAGTGGAGGACAGAGGAGCCTCTTAAACAGGAAGTTACAGGTCTGTGAGAGCCAGAAATCTTGCTTGTTTGTAGGTGACCAAATACTTATTTTCCACCATAATTTGCAAATAAATTCATTAAAAATCCTACAATGTGATTTTCTGGATTTTTTTTCTCATTTTGTCTGTCATAGTTGAAGTGTACCTATGATGAAAATTACAGGCCTCATCTTTTTCTGTGAGAGAACTTGCACAATTGGTGGCTGACGAAATACTTTTTTGCCCCACTGTATTTGCTCTGATATGCACTGTCAACTGTGGGACCTTAAATAGGTAGGTGTGTGCCTTTCCACATGTCCAATCAATTGAATTTACCACAGGTGGACTCCAATTGAGTTGTAGAAACATCTCAAGAATGATCCATGGAAACAGGATGCACCTGAACTCAATTTTGAGTGTCATAGCAAATGGTCTGAATACTTATGTAAATGAGATATTTCAGGTTTTTTTCCCCTGTCTGTCAATAGATGGTAAAACCAAAGGTGCTTGAGAACTTGTGGCTCTTTTGATTGGGGTCATTCACCCTCGGCATGGACCTATACGAAGAGAACCGCTGCACCAAGTGGCGTTCCGCTGGGTGCATCTCAACAGCCTTACTTGGCTTCCTCTCCTCATCTTATTTCCTTCATCTGCACTGATGTGGGACATTTTGTTGTTCTGGGGAAAATATACCAGATAGACTTCACCTATTCTCTGGGCTCAGATGGAGCAGAGGAAGCCACTCTAGACTAATGAGATGAGTCCTCCTCCCAGTCCTGAGTCATGGTGCTGTGATGTCATCTCGCTCGAAACGCCTGCGTTTCTGCCTCACTGCTGAGAGTGTTGCTCTGGGCCCCGCTGCCCGAGCCTGAACCTAATTGGGTGCATCCATGCTACATTGATTTGACTAAAGTCCGCCCCCCACCACCTCTATGCACACAGACATGCATGGATACACAGAGACAAATGGCTCACACACACACACACACACACACTCAAGCTCAAGCTCAAGCTGAACACTGACGTGCACAGATTCGCACACACACACACTCACACTATTTCTCTCTCACAGTGAGGCTTGTGTGGATCTTGAGGATGTGGCTAATGTATGTGGGGTCTGGCTAGCCTGTACTGCCTGGTTTCCCCTTTAGTGCATCAGAGCAGTAAGACCTAGGTGGTAATGGAGCAGATTAGCTCTGGGATAAGAGACAAAAATACACACACACACACACACACACAGCCAAAATGACCCTTTGAAGTCTATAATGCAGTATCACTCCTCTCTCCTCTGTTTACCAGTGAGCTAGAAGAGCGTGGCGGCAGCACCAAAGCAGGACTTGGTGAAGGGAAGGTCCCCTAGGTTCTGTTTACCAACAGCTCATCCAACTCCTAATGAGCACTAATGGACCTTGAGTCCGCCTCTCCAATGTCCTGTGACATGCCTGGCTGAGGGAGCATTTGGTACTGCGTCCCAAATGGCACCTTATTCCGTAGTGCACTACTTTTGGTCAACAGTAGTGCACTATATAGGGAGTAGGGTGTCACGTGGGACACGGCCTTGGTTTCTGGAGCTTTGGTGAGGTCTGTGGACGCTAGGCTACACCGTAAAGCACTGAAGCACTTCCTGGTGGAACATCCTCTGAGGGAAGGGGCTGTGCCTGGGTCTGCTGGCATGAAGCGTACCCCCCCCCCCCCTTCGTGTCCTGTCACCAGGGAGTCTGCTTCCTGGAGGTGTTAGTGGCGCTGCAGACCTTTTTTTAAAGCAGGTTCGGTTTTTGTTTTTCTGGGCTGGATCGTGTCTTGGTTCCCTCTGATCACGCACTCTTATTTACGCATGCATGC
Source organism: Oncorhynchus masou masou (assembly GCF_036934945.1). Taxonomy (NCBI): domain Eukaryota; kingdom Metazoa; phylum Chordata; class Actinopteri; order Salmoniformes; family Salmonidae; genus Oncorhynchus; species Oncorhynchus masou. The sequence continues at coordinate 7,367,254 of NC_088215.1, read as the reverse complement.
ACGCGCACACACATACACACACACACACAGTGGGTCACCGCTGGGACTTTTGACCCTACCCACACTTGGGCATCATAATTGAACATTGCTGGAAGAGCAGGCTCGTGCGTTGATCAACCGTGGGTGAAGCAGCACTCTTTTTGTTTATCCCCATAATGGATGGAAAGTGCTCTGAGAGCTCATCTCTCACATCCTCTTTATTTTACCGAAGGCCAACCTTGGAGAAACACAGGTAGAAGGTGTAGAGAGAAAAAGAGAGGCGAAAGATATTAACATAAGGTGTGTGAGGAGAAGGGGGGGGTCAATAATAGTTATGCAAGAGATGACATCAAGCCCCCCCTCCTTCCTTCCATCCTTAGGTCAGAGCCTCATGCTCAGCCAGGGAAAGTGTGTCGTCTGGACAGTGCCAGCGTCATGCCCGTGCTGTGCCCACATGGCAGCAGTGTGCGGTGCCCAGTGTTATTTGACTGTTTTGTTACCACGTGGACCAACTCGCATCTGTCACCATTGCCACGGGGGGTGGTCTCATTCATTAGGGAGCTGTGTTGTCATAACCTCATTGTAGTCACACAATCTGTCGCCTAGTCAGACCCTTCCATAAACCCCCCGGTCCAGATTTAGCTGGCTGGGGATCTTATTTGGGCCAGGGCTGAATAAAATAGAGTTCAACTAATGTTGAACACGAGGCCCCCTTGCACCGTCCACGTTAGGCCCCGTCCCCGCGAGGCCCCGTCCCCGCGAGGCCCCCTCGCCCAGGCCCCCTCGCCCCGTCCCCGCGAGGCCCCCTCGCCCCGTCCCCGCCAGGCCCCCTCGCCCCGTCCCCGCGAGGCCCCCTCGCCCCGTCCCCGCAAGTAGTTGCATTTATTATGGATCACACTGTCTACCAGGGACCACACTTCAGAGAGTGCAGCAGTTCAGAAAGCTGCATAGACAAAGTGATGATAGGATGCATTGAGCTTCACAGGTCAGTGCTCAACGGCATCCGGACCTACTGTATGGCCTTTCTCGTCTTTCTCTCTCTTTCTCCCTGGTTTCCTAGCATCGTCTAGCTTTGAAGAGTTCAACCTGTTTATTTTCTTTCGCTCTCGCTCTCTCTCGCTCTTCTCGCTCTTTCTCTCTCGCTCTTTCTCTCTCGCTCTTTCTCTCTCGCTCTTTCTCTCTCGCTCTTTCTCTCTCGCTCTTTCTCTTTCTCTCTCTCGCTTTCTCTTTCTCTTTCTTTGGCATCCTCAGGGCCAACTGGTTTCTCCCCATAGCCATGTATTTAGAGAGTTGGGTCATTGCAGTTTCTGCGTTATGATGCATTTACGTTATGACACGTGAACATTCTATGGTAGCGTTGTTAGCTGCCGCCATTAACATTACATAGGGAATGTTTAAAAATTGTTATGTACAGTGTGGTCTGAAATGATGTACACCCTTGATAAAGATGCGTAAATAATGAGGGTGTATCAAATAATCCGCTATATTGTATGCTCCAACAAATGGGGAGTGAAAAAGTTAGAGGGTTCAAAGTTCATACCCCGAAAACATTCTAACCTCTCACCATTATCAGTAACAGGGGAGGTTAGCATGCCTTGGGGGTATGATCTTTGACCCGCCCTAACTATCTCACTCACGATTCACTCAGGATTATCCGCAATCATGGTAGCAGTGTTTAGAAGCATATTCTATTCTTATTTACAATAAAAATGGACTCCAAAATGACCCGGTACATTAGGGGTGTGCCGGGTAGTTGGACAAAAACGAGTACCTTAATGGATATGGGCAATTTTCGAGAAACAATTATGATCAGAGTATTTTTGGTAATTATTATTCGTGATTGGAAAATAATTCATCTTCGGGTGCCAACATGCATCTTTCTCATGTCAGTCAGTCAAGTAACGCCTCGATCACACCTGCAGCGGCATTCAACTTTTCACTACTTTATTTGAATCTTTAGGGTGTCAATCATTTTTACCTTTTTTTGCGATTTTTGTTATTTATTATTGGTTTATTACTGGTTAGTATTTGAATGATTTATCATAGTCATTTTTTATTTCTCAACGGTGTCAACACTAACAGTATTAAACATTTAAAAAATGGTTTGGGCTGCCCACACCTGGACGGGTAATCAGCGCCCCTCAACCAAAATCAACGCTCTTCAGCGAACACCTGTCACATCTTACAGCCGGCCAACATGAAAGAGACCGATCAGAGGGATGGAGAAAGAGCGCGCGAGAGGGATAATGATGGCAGTTTTGGCAGTGAGGGATTTAGAGATGAGAGAGAGAGAGAGCAACATGCTATAGAGTGGGAGAAATGGAGGTGGAGCAAGAGGCGGATGGGATGGCGTTCATGGAGGGAGAGGGGGAGAGAGAGAGCAACATGCTATAGAGTGGGAGTGGGAGGTTCAAGGGAGATGAGAGAGAGAGAGCAACATGCTATAGAGGGGAGAAATGGAGGTGGAGCAAGAGATGGGATGGTATGGAGGGAGAGGGAGAGAGAGAGCAACATGGAGTGGGAGAAATGGATGGAGCAAGAGGCGGATGGGATGGCGTTCATGGAGAGGGAGGAGAAATGGAGAGCAAGAGGCAACATGCTATAGAGTGGGAGAAATGGAGGTGGGATGCAAGAGAAATGGAGGTGGAGCAAGAGGCGGATGGGATGGCGTTCATGGAGGGAGAGGGAGAGAGAGAGAGCAACATGGATGGGATGGCGTTGGAGCAAGAGGCGGATGGGATGGAGGGAGAGAAATGGAGAGCAAGAGGCGGATGGGATGAGGGAGAGGGAGAGAGAGCAACATGCTATAGAGTGGGAGAAATGGAGGTGGAGCAAGAGGCGGATGGGATGGCGTTCATGGAGGGAGAGGGAGAGAGAGAGAGCAACATGCTATAGAGTGAAATGGAGAAAGAGGCGGATGGGATGGCGTTCATGGAGGGAGAGGGAGAGAGCAACATGCTATAGAGTGGGAGAAATGGAGGTGGAGCAGAGGCAGGCGGATGGGATGGCGTTCATGGAGGGAGAGGGAGAGAGCAACATGCTATAGAGTGGGAGAAATGGAGGTGGAGCAAGAGGCGGATGGGATGGCATTCATGGAGGGAGAGGGAGAGCAACATGCTATAGAGTGGGAGAAATGGAGGTGGAGCAAGAGGCGGATGGGATGGCGTTCATGGAGGGAGAGAGGAGCAACATGCTATAGAGTGGGAGAAATGGAGAAATGGGATGGTGGAGGGAGAGGGAGAGAGAGAGAGCAACATGAGCAAGAGGCGGATGGGATGGCGTTCATGGAGGGAGAGGGAGAGAGAGAGCAACATGCTATAGAGTGGGAGAAATGGAGGTGGAGCAAGAGGCGGATGGGATGGCGTTCATGGAGGGAGAGGGAGAGAGAGAGCAACATGCTATAGAGTGGGAGAAATGGAGGTGGAGCAAGAGGCGGATGGGATGGCGTTCATGGAGGGAGAGGGAGAGAGAGAGAGCATGCTATAGAGTGGGAGAAATGGAGGTGGAGCAAGAGGCGGATGGGATGGCATTCATGGAGGGAGAGGGAGAGCAACATTCTATAGAGTGGGAGAAATGGAGGTGGAGCAAGAGGCGGATGGGATGGCATTCATGGAGGGAGAGGGAGAGCAACATTCTATAGAGTGGGAGAAATGGAGGTGGAGCAAGAGGCGGATGGGATGGCGTTCATGGAGGGAGAGGGAGAGAGAGCAACATGCTATAGAGTGGGAGAAATGGAGGTGGAGCAAGAGGCGGATGGGATGGCGTTCATGGAGGGAGAGGGAGGAGAGAGAGCAACATGCTATAGAGTGGGAGAAATGGAGGTGGAGCAAGAGGCGGATGGGATGGCGTTCATGGAGGGAGAGGGAGAGAGAGAGAGCAACATGCTATAGAGTGGGAGAAATGGAGGTGGAGCAAGAGGCGGATGGGATGGCGTTCATGGAGGGAGAGGGAGAGCAACATTCTATAGAGTGGGAGAAATGGAGGTGGAGCAAGAGGTGAATGGGATGGCGTTCATGGAGGGAGAGGGAGAGAGAGAGAGCAACATGATATAGAGTGGGAGAAATGGAGGCGGAGCAAGAGGCGGATGGGATGGTGTTCATGGAGGGAGAGGGAGAGAGAGAGCAACATGCTATAGAGTGGGAGAAATGGAGGTGGAGCAAGAGGCGGATGGGATGGGAGGGAGAGGGAGAGAGAGCAACATGCTATAGAGTGAGAAATGAGCGTTCATGGAGGGAGAGGGAGGGAGAGAGAGCAACATGCTATAGAGTGGGAGAAATGGAGGTGGAGCAAGAGGCGGATGGGATGGCGTTCATGGAGGGAGAGGGAGAGAGAGAGAAATGGAGGTGGAGCAACATGCTATAGAGTGGGAGAAATGGAGGTGGAGCAAGAGGCGGATGGGATGGCGTTCATGGAGGGAGAGGGGAGAGAGAGAGCAACATGCTATAGAGTGGGAGAAATGGAGGTGGAGCAAGAGGCGGATGGGATGGCGTTCATGGAGGGAGAGGGAGAGAGAGAGAGCAACATGCTATAGAGTGGGAGAAATGGAGGTGGAGTGGGAGAAATGGAGGTGGGAGCAAGGAGGCGGAGTGGGATGGAGAGCAAGAGGCGGATGGGATGGCGTTCATGGAGGGAGAGGGAGAGAGAGAGAGCAACATGCTAAGAGGCGGATGGGAGAGTGGGAGAAATGGAGGTGGGAGCAAGAGGCGGATGGGATGGCGTTCATGGAGGGAGAGGGAGAGCAACATGCTATAGAGTGGGAGAAATGGAGGTGGAGCAAGAGGCGGATGGGATGGCGTTCATGGAGGGAGAGAGCGAGAGAGAGAGACATTGCAAAAATGTAAAACGGAGGAAGAAAAAAAAGGACAGTCGTACTGTAAAAACGCTTCAAAGGTTCACGATCAATCTTCCTCCAGGACTGCCACGCAGGAGAAATATCAGCCTGTGCAGAGAAGCACGAGATTGAACTTCACTCAACTTTCTAGTTTTCTCCCCATTGAGTGAACACTATCAACGTTTCCCTTTAACTGTGGGATCTGTGATCGAATCAACTCGATATTTGCCGCTTTCAATGCAACATGCCAAAACAAACTAACTATGCAAGAGATTTTTGTTATAGGCAGAATGCATTGGAATAGGATTCTATTCCATAGACAGGCACAACTCCGCCCCATACTCCACAGACCGGTGTGCCATAACCAATCAGAGCTGCAGTAGGCCTATATGCAAACTGATCATTGCCATATATGGATTTGTGCAGTTCACTTTGAACTGGACTGTTTTACAGCATGAGCGGTCGAGATTATAATATACTTGTTTTGAGATCAAAGTGAGAGCTGCATGTAGCCATGTGTGCGTGCACATTTGTTCATATTCTTTGCTAGTTTGTGAGTTATTAGCCCAGTTATAGCTCATTTTATTCAGCAATGTGGGAGTGATTGCTTCCTACAAGAGCACAAAACATGTACATTTCTATCCATATATGAAAAGCGGGGCAGTGTTGTGTTTTGAGACATGCTTGAATAAACTAAGTAGCCAATAGACAGAGGGTAGCATAATTTGTCTGATTCTCTGTAATAATGCTATGGGAATAATAATGCATTTTATTTTGGAAAGTGGTTTCTTGCATCAAACAACACAACAACAACAAAAAGTTCAGTCACCTCCTTGTCTGAAGGGGTGTCAAAAGGTTCATGTCAAGACCTGTATGTTTTTTTTTAAAGACTCATGGAATGTAGACCTACATTGAACACCACACATTGGCTGCCACTGTAGGCTGAATGATAGAACAGCTATTTCCATGTTAAAATGTGATTGGTTTTCCCCGTGTGTTTTTTTTCATGGTAAACCACTCTGGTAGGCCTTCATTACGATTAAACAGCTACAGTAGCCTACTTAGCCACTGTTGTAAACTGTAAGTTAAAGTGGGTACAGCCTCCGTGTCACCAGTAAATGTGTGCCGGAAGTTGCACAGAAATTTCACAACGTTCAAGTTCAGCAGACCTGAAATTTGCTCGGTGACGAAACATATTTGAGGGACTCATGACTCATTGTAGCTATTTGCAACCCAGATATCTGTATCTAACCCATTTTCTCTTGCTCTTTCCCTCCGGTCATGACGTTTTCCACTCTGTGTGGCAACGGAAACTCTCCTAGCACTGTTTACTCATCTCTTTCACTCTCTGTTTGCCCCCTCCCTCTCCCTCTGTTTAATTTTTCCTTCTTCCCCTTTCTTACTTATCTTGTCAGACGTTCTCTCTCCCCGCACACTCTCTCTCGCTCTCTCTCTGCTTCTCTCTCTCTCCACCTTCTCTCTCTCTCCAATCTCTCTCTCTCCCCACCTTCTCTCTTTTATTTCTCCCTCTTCTTTCCCCGTCTAACTATTCAGACTTTCTCTCGCCCCCTCCATCTCTCTCTCTCCCTCTCTCTCTCATCCCCCTTTTCTTCCTTTGTTCAAACGTATCTTTCCAGACTCTTTCTCTGTTGTTATATAAACCCATTTCATTTAGTCTGTTTTGAGCCACCGTCAAATATTTACTTTTGAGCCCATCCATCTGCTGCACCAAGGTATTCAGAGATGCAATTAACTGCATTGTTTTCACTTTTCATTAAGTAATTGTTATTTCCTAAAAAGGTATTTTTTTTGTTTTTGTTCTTGGTCATTTGGTATGTAGTTATTCGGGCCTGTGAATTCCAGGGTTGAGAGAGAGAATGAGGGACAAGAGGGTGGAGTCTGGCAATGGAGAGCTCCACTCCATGGCCTAACTGGGTGGTTTTAGGGCTGTCGATGGCTGTTGATTGGATAGGTTGGATGTGGATACCAGTCGACTTGTTGACAGGCCTTGTCACGGTCTTGTCGTTACATTATAGTGAGGTAATTTGGTCAGTATTTTGAATAGCCTTGGATTGCCTCTGTCCAAGCAATAAGCAAACAAGAGTCCGACCCTCTTTCTCTGTGGTTTTGTGTAGCTGGCATTTCTCGTCCGTCCTCTTGGTATGTGCTGCCGCTCCACTGAAGTATTGACTCACTTTGCCACTCCAGTGTAAGACCCGTCCTCATCATCCCAAGGCGCTAGTTAATTTGTTCCTTTTTATTAAGAAGGTGATACCAGTCATGGTAGTTAACTTGTCTGAGTGTTTGTTGAGTGTTGGTCTTGTAATACACTCACTCACTCACACTATTGGGTCTCCCTACTTCAGGCCATCTGTTTTCTTGGCCTTCCTCTCCAGCCGTTTGCTCTGTTAAGGAAGAACAAAGACTCTCAGGCCAAAAACTGTATTCCTACATCTCTAAATTAGACTTCCGGACACGGTGTATTCTTATTTCTCAGACTAACTTTTTTACAGAGAATCACGCTGAGTCTTGGAGCTAAACTACCGAATATAAGAGATGAATTGTCGGGCCAGTGTCACTATTAATTACTTACGTTTAGAGAAAGACTGGTGGGCCTCGGCCGTTAGACACTTTCTAGACCAGAGGGAGTCTGGCTAGGCCTTTAATTATTAAATACCTGAATGTGGCCTGTTTCAGAAGACTATTTATTCAGTTTAGGTTTAACTGTTTAGCAACCTGTTTCGCAAATGAAGCTCTGAGAACTTTTTTTTATTTTATAATATTTTTGACATTTTTTTGCTGTTGTCGCTACCTCCATGTAATGGAAAGGTTGCAGAGTGTGGCGGTGAACGGAGCTCTCGCTTCCAGAGCCGACGAGACAGTCATGACAGACTTCCAGTCCTTCCCCGACCTCGAAGCCGCCCATCACTCAAAACCTGTGTTTATCCACTCGGCTATGTTTACTGGCTGTGTGAATGGCTGTGTGAATGGCTGTTGCTAGCTAATTTGTCCTGAGATATAAACATTGAGTTGTTATTTTACCTGAAATGCACAAGGTCCTCTACTCCGACAATTAATCCATACATAAAACTGTCAACTTAATCGTTTCTAGTCATCTCTCCTACTTCCAGACTTTTTCATCTTTGAACTTATATGGTGATTGGCATCTAAACTTTCATAGTATTACTACACCGACCGGCAACACAGTTCGTCTTTCAATCACCCACGTGGGTATAACCAATGAGGAGATGGCACGTGGGTACCTTCTTCTATAAACCAATGAGGAGATGGAAGAGGCAGGACTTACAGCGCGATCTGCGTCAGAAACAGAAAGGAGTTCTATTTTAGCCCTTGGCAAGGCAGATGCTCGCTAGCAGTGTGGGTGCAATAATTTAATATCAGATTTCTAAATTTATTTTGCAACGCTTGCTCACGCGGTCAGCCTATAATGCAGGGAAACTTCAATCTCTTTTACCAAATTTCTATCAGCATGTTAAATGTGCAACCAGAGGAAAAATAACTCTGGACCACCTATACTCCACACACAGAAATGCATACAAAGCTCTCCCTCACCCTCCATTTGGCAAATCTGACCATAATTCTATCCTCCTGATTCTAGCTTATAAGCAAAAATTAAAGCAGGATCACCAGTGACTAGATCAATAAATAAAAGTGGTCAGAGGAAGCAGATGCTAAGCTACAGGACTGTTTTGCTAGCACAGACTGGAGAATGTTTTGGGATTCCCACCACATCAGTCACTGGCTTCATCAATAAGTGCATCGATGAGGTCGTCCCCACAGTGACCGTACGTACATACCCCAACCAGAAGCCATGGATTACAGGCAGCATCCGCACTGAGCAAAAGGCTAGAGCTGCCTCTTTCAAGGAGCGGGACTTTAACCCGAAGCTTATAAGAAATCCCGCTATGCCCTCTGACAAGCTTTAATACAGGACGAAGATCTAATCATACCACACCGGCTCTGACGCTCGTCAGATGTAGCAGGGCTTGCAAACCATTACAGACTACTAAGGGGAGCATAGTCGAGAGCTGCCCAGTGACACAAGACTACTAAACGTGCTAAACTACTTCTATGCTCACTTCGAGGCAAATAACACTGAAACATGCATGAGAGCACCAGCTGTTCTGGAAGACTGTGTGATCACGCTTTCCGCAGCCGATGAGAGTAAGACCTTTAAACAGGTCAACATTCACAAGGCCGCAGGGACAGACGGATTACCAGGACGTGTACTGCGAGCATGCGCTGACCAATTGGCAAGTGTCTTCACTGACATTTTAACCTTTCCCTGTCCGAGTCTCTAATACCAACATGTTTTAAGCAGACCACCATAGTCCTTGTCCCCTAGAACACTAAGGTAACCTGCCTAAATTTCTAACGACCCGTAGCACTCACGTCTGTAGCCATGAAGTGCTTTGAAAGGCTGGTCATGGCTTACATCAACACCATCATCCCAGAAACCCTAGACCCACTCAATTTGCATACCGCCCCAACAGATCCACAGATGATGCAATCTCTATTGCACTCCACGCTGCCCTTTCCCACATGGACAAAAGGAACACCTACGTGAGAATGCTTTTCATTGACTACAGCTCAGCGTTTAACACCATCGTGTCCTCAAAGCTCATCAATAATCTATGGACCCTGGAACTCAACACCTTCTTCTGCAACTGGATCCTGGACTTCCTGACAGGCCTCCCCCAGGTGGTAAGGTTAGGTAACAACACATCCGCCACTCTGATTCCCAACACAGGGGCCCCTCAGGGGTGTGTGCTCAGTACCCTCCTGTACTCCCTGTTCACTCAGAGGAAGGCCCTAAAAATTGTCAGACTCCAGCCACCCTAGTCATAGACTGTTCTCTCTGCTACCACACGGCAAGCTATACCGGAGCACCAAGTCTAGGTCCAAGCGGCTTCCAAACAGCTTCCATCCCCAAGCCATAAGACTCCTGAACATTTAGTCAAATGGCTACCCAGACTATTTGCAGTGCCCCCCCCCTCTTTACACCACTGCTTCTCTCTGCTGTTATCTAATAACTCTACCTACATGTACATACTACCTCAACTAACCGATATGCCCCTGTATATAGTCTCGCTATTGTTATTTTATTGCTGCTCTTTAATTTAATGCTGCTCCCCTGGCCCTGATGAACTAGACCCCCTGCTTCCTACACCCAGCTGCAGACATCATTGCTCCCCCTTAACATGTATTTTTAACTTCACGCTTGATGTTAAGGAAATCCCCAAATTATGGAAATCTGCTTTTGTAGCGCCTCTCCTGAAAGGTGGAGGTCCTTCACTACTTGACTAATATCGACCCATATCAACTTTTTCTGTACTGTCATAGGTACTGGCGTCCTTGGATAGCAGGCAGCTACAGGCCTACTTCCAAGAAAATAATATCTTAAATGAAATGCAATCAGGTTTTCGGTCTGGCCACAGCACTGTTTCAGCCATATTGAAGGTTTTAAATGACATCCACTGTGCTCTTGATAAGGTAGTTACATTATGTGTCTGTCTTTATTGTTTTGTCGAAGGCGTTTGACAGCGTGGACCATGCTGTGTTAGTGCAAAGGTTAAAATGTTGTGGAATTACTGGTCATGCTCTAGATTGGTTTATAAATGACCTTTCAAATCATACACAATGTGTAATGGCAGATGGTTGTAAATCCATAGAAGTGTGCTCAGGTGTTCCGCAAGGTTCTATTTTGTGCCCACTGTTGTCCATTTTGTATATCATCAACATTGGGGATCTTATTGAAACAGCGGATGTTCATTTTTATGCAGATGATACTGTTCTTTATTGAAGTGGTAGTAGTTTCTATAGCTTTTGAAAATGTCCAGAGAGCATTTACGAGAGCTGGTACGATGTACATTACTGGCGGTTTTAGATTTTAGTGATGTCATATATATGCAGGCCTCAACCAATACCCTGAGAGCACTTGATTCAGTGTATCATGCAGCCCTCAGGTTCATTACAAATCAAAAACGTCTAACACATCGTGATCTCTACAGCGCTGTTGCCTGGTCGTCATTGACCTTGCGTAGGCTGAAACACTACACTGATTTATAAGGCCATATTGGGTAAAATGCCATTTTATCTGTGTTCTTTTTTAGTCTGGTCGGTAATTAAATATCAATTACGGTCCCATTCTCATTTGCTTCTAACAGTACCAAAAATTTGAACAGGTCATGGTAGAAATAGTTTTACTTATATAGCTCCGTGGTCTTGGAATTCTCTCCTGAACATTTTAAAATGTGATGATCTAGTTTCGTTGCTGGAATTGAAACACTTGATTGATGTATATATCATAGAGTAGTGTAATTGTCTTTAGGACAGCTGTTTTTAGTCAAGATGTTCATGTTTTTAACGTGCAATGTTTTTGTTGTACTGTATGTGTGTTTATAGTTTAGTTTAATGTCGTGTTAGTGTATGTCAGTTGCTTTGTATGAAATGTTGTTCCCCCTACTGCTATTGGACGAGGTCTCTCTTGGAAAAGAGATGTTATCTCAACGAGGAAAAAACGGTATAAATAAAGGTAAAATAAATGTAAAAAAAATAAATAATTACTTGTTACTTTTATCTCTTATTCTGATCCGTATTTTTGGGAAACTGCATTGTTGTTTCGGGGCTTGTAAGTAAGAATTTCACTGTAAGGTCTAAACTACACCTGTTGTATTCAGCGCATGTGACGAATAAAAATGTTGTTTGATATGGCCCTCTGACACTGAAGTGAAATCTATTCAGACGCAGCGGCGGAGTATTGGATTCAGGCATTCAGCTGAGACCTCGAGTGCTCTTGCTAAAACTACCTTGCTTGCTATTGTGTCCTTTAGACGTCTTGTTGTCTCCTATAGTTCAATTCAAATGACCTTTTTAAACCAATCTGTGTGCGTCACAAACAACTTGCATTTCAATGCCCTTTCCTTTCAGTACCGCACGTTATTGTTGACGTACGTAGTATAGAAGGAGCCTTTTCCTTCTCAGCTCCCCCGCTTCCTTTACACAACTCAGTCTGGGCGCATCATCGCACAGTGTGTGGTGACATAAGCCTACACACTGTACTGGACTGCGAGCAGAACTTCCCTGGCCTTAGCCTGGAAGTAATCAAGCTTCTGTGCGTGTGTCAAGTCAAATCAAATCGAATTGTTTTTGTCACAGGCGCCGACTACAACTGGTGTAGACCTTACAGTGAAATGCTTACTTACACGCCCTTAACCAACAATGCAGTTTTAAGAAAAATACCTAAAAATTAAAAATAAATAAAAGTGACAAATAATTAAAGAGCAGCAGTAAATGTATGCGCGTTTGTACGAATGTGAAGTGGGTCACAGCCATAGCGGGTGGTTGAGGGGGGCACACCCGCCCAGCAGGGAGGCCTCATTAGGGAGCTGTTTTGTAGGCTTGGGGGGGTGCGGGTGCCATCACCACTCTCACCGGAGCACAACACACACACTCTCTCCCAGATCTCGGGTTGAGGAGCCCTGACTGTGTGTGTGACTGGTCGACATAAAGAGGGGGAACAACTTTATGCAAAAGCAGACCTGGAAATGCCGTGAAACGTTTCTCTGCTTTTCCAGGTCAGTTTTGCAGGCGCGGTTTTGTTCCACGATTGTATGTCAAGTAGTTAGTCGGGGATGAAGACTCCATTGCGTAACATCACACGGAAGCCTTAAACTGTTATGTATCATTATGTTGGACCATAGTTTGTGACCTCGTCAATATGAATGTTATGCGTCATCTCTACAGATTCTGGGAGGGGGGTAGGTTGGGTTTGGGGCAGGGGGGAGTGCAAGGGTTACTGTTTCAGGGTACAACGGTTTCCGTGACCGACACACACTATTCCAAAATATGGAGAGAACTCTGTCTAGTAAGCACTGTGCCAGTAGCTTCTCTCCGAAGTGTCTCGTTACCAGCGATATATGTGTACATTTGGCAGGCAGCCATTTTGAGTGCTTCAGTGTAGTGGACCTGGCTCTCCGTTTGGAGGGGAGCCCGTTAGCTCTCCCACTGAGCTCCATGAGGTCATTTGATTATCAAGCTATTATTACTACATTAAAATCAAATCACGTATATGATTAAATTGATTATTAAATGGCTGTGTGTATCTCCTGCACCTTTCCTGTAGTGCTTTAGTCATTTAAAATGCAGGTAAGGAACCCCCTTGTGTGTCAGCGAGCGAACCTCCCTCTCATCGCTTTGCAGCTTAGGGAATCAAATGGCCAGCGGGAAGGACGGCGGTGATTTGCGCAAAAAAATAAAAATA